>NC_041381.1:531144578-531156503 GCF_002162155.2 Triticum dicoccoides | reverse complement strand
ATGTGATGGGCAATTTAGGAATTAGATTAGAAAAGAACCAAATGAAGATATCAGATTATCTAGTTAGTAAAGAGGTAATTTAAGGTAGGAATTTGAAGCTGGAGATAAGCTTTATTTGCAAATTAGACACAAGAGATCCAGTCTTGTGGATCAAGTCAGTAGTCCTACATATCAAGAATTGGCGCGTGACTTTTTGAGCAACTATGAGAAATCCAAAGTGGCAACGTTAAATTAAGCGAATCTACTACCCAGGTATTAGGCCTTGCAGTGGCTAGACGAGGGTGGGTTGCCCATTCCCCACCTTTGAACCCTTGCCAGTTCATCCCTTTAACACAAATAATGCAGACCATTTCCAAAAGAACTGGATGATGTCAGGTTCATTCCCGACAAAACAGCAGTATCCAGATATAGGAAAATTGACTTGTTTAAACTGTAAACTAGGTCTTCTGTTTTCATTTTCCTAAAATCTGGAGAAACATCCCTTTTTTCATACATTAAACTAATTTTCATTTGAATCTAACTGTAAAGAGAAGAGTCAACAATTTAACAATCTTCAGAACAATCGTTCAAACTAGGCAGTCCCACTGGTTATGGCACCTTTGAAAGAAAGGAACTGAGTCACCACAACAAGTTGTTACAAGCCAGTTTCCAGTGTAAGAAGGTATCTCACTAACAAAACTGAGCACGATACTGGTGAAGAGATGCCCCAACCATATTTCATCAATAATTGCTAATATCAGAATGTCCTACGTTAACTAACTGCATATAGGTCTAGGGATGCAAAATGATTGTTCTTAGGGTACCCTATGACCCTACTTAATTCAACCAAATGAACAAAATTTCTGAAAGTGACTTGATTTTGAAAACTTAGTTCATTTGGTTGAACTGAAAGGGGTCAGAAGGTACCCTAGGGTAACTTTTAGGGTACCCATTTGCACCCCTGTATAGGTCCATAACTAAGGCTAGAAGTTCTTGCAGAAGCATATCACTTACATAGTTACATCGCATGCAAGGGAAGTGAATAACGAAAAATCCGACTTCCTCCGTCCGGAATTAGTTGACGCTCAAACAGATGTATCTAGATTTGAGTGCTAGATACATCCGTTTGAGCATCAACTAATTCCGGACGGAGGGAGTATATACGTATGATCCCCACTAATTTATTTATCTCAACATGCAAGCATGCCACATCACCATACAGTTATGGATGAAGTAAGGCCCACCTCAACATGCAACCATGCATGGAAAAATACCCACCACCACAAGCAACCATGCATGGGAAAATACTTTTCATTCTATTATTCAACTTATATTCAATAAATATTTTACAATTATACATAATCAAATATAATAAGTCGAATATATTTTTAATTTTGGTTCACGTCTTATTAATCTAAATATTTATATTCCACAAAATCATATCTCATTGAAATATATTGCAACCGATTCCCGCAGCAAAGCGCGGGGTATCATCTAGTTTAGATAACACGGCAAAACATATGCATAATAAACCAGCATACAGCCAAAATAAATTCACGCAAGCAACTTTAATTCCGAAGTGACAAGTGATTTGGATTTTAACTCACCTTTCTTCAACTAACTTCGGAAGAACAACATCTTCGTAGTATTTACTAGAAGACCAAGCCTTTATCTTGAAATTGAATACATTGCTTAGATTGTGACCAAAACGCTCCATTACAAAATCAGGCACTTTGTTAACTACTCGAACATCATTCTGTAGACGTTTTACAAAGTGTTCTTCATCATAAATATCCCTGAATTTGCTGTACCCAAAAGAAGACACCAGCAAGCATATTTGTGTTACTAAAATTACAGTTGTATAAAATTTAACTTTAAGGAGCCTGAACAAAAGGCACAGGCATCTATTCAACAAGAAGGAATATATAAGTTGTCCAGCACCCAATGCAGCCCAAAGTCCAGTACTGTGTGCTAGTTCATCTCTTAAATATTTAGTTAATCTCATTCTTTATAACCTTAACAGTAAAAGTAACCGCCATTCCTATAATGATTTCAAATTATCGATGCAACATGCAAATAAGGATAACAACCCATATCAGTTTTGGCCCTTTTTGGAGTGATACCCTGTGTAGTCAACTACAACTAGCAAGAGAGTGTACAAGCCACTTCATATATGATAAATTTGTTTGTTTTAGACGAACATACAGAAGGAGAATTGGGGTGGGTGAGATTGGGTGGGGGAGGGGTGTATCCTGGTTCCAACTTTGACAGTCTTAATTGACATGACATTCTAATGTGAAGTTAAGCCTTATAAGGTACTCCCTCCGTCCCAAAATAAGTGTCGCTGATTTAGTACAACTTCAGTACAAAGTTATACTAAATCAGCGACACTTATTTTGGGACGGAGGGAGTAATGATCAAGCATACGAGACTGAAGAGCAACTTAACTGTTCTAGAAACCTCAAGGTTTGAAAGAAAAAACTGAGTAACATGGTGTTTGGGAGAGGTACATATGACTGACAAAAATGGTACAGGAAACAGACAAAGGGACATGTGCATACCAAAAAAAATAAAAAACAGGCAAACATCCAAACAAAGGCCAATTGGTTTGGGCACAAACCAAACACACCGTTATCGAGCAATAATACCTATATTTCAGACTTACTGTCAAGTAGACAGCTAGTCAAAAATGTATTTGAGAATGGAGTGGGAGAAATGAGGAGACCTTGGATCCTTCCAAATGCTGTGGAAATGGAAATTCGGAATAATAAGAGTAGCATTTAGAAAACCAGCAATAGCAACCGCATTGCATATCTGGAAACAAGAAAAACCATTAGAAAGATAAGCCCAAGTGAGTAACTTAAGTTACCAGAAAACAAGTATGACGTGAACAAACATAAACTGTCACATATGAAGAACCGTTGAGAGAAGGCAACTACCGATGTCCTTTGTTGATTCAAACCACCATTTGCCTCCACATATATGTAGCCATTTGATTCAGGCAAACCTACACGAGTTATGAAAAACTATTAGGCACCAATTTGGTGGTGCTGTGTCTTGCAAACTTAAGAAGACATCCATGTGAATTCTGTAAAACTAACACGCCTTAGTGTTCCAAGTATGTTAAACTTGGTCAGAAAAGTGTATCAGGTTGATGAACAACTAATCTTCATGATTCTCAAAAAAAAAAACTAATCTTCATGAGACTTTAACAACCCATCCATGTAAAGCATGATTGGTCTCAGAATGTTTTCATGCATGCTGGTAAGTTTTCGCAAGGGAACTCACCACAAAGGAGCTGTGCCTAGATAATGGAGAGAAACAAGATCTGACATGATATTCGCATTTGAAAAACAAGAAGATGAAACGGTGGTGACAGTGTAACTCCTGACCAACAAATCCGTAAGACATCACAGTTAAGTTCCTCATGATAGAATACAAGAAAGCAGGTCTTCTCTACCACAAATCTGAATGCGTTCGGGGGTTTATCGACATGTGGAAAAAAAACATATCTCAATGGGATTTCACCCAAATAAAGAAAAACATATTATCAGGAAGAAAAAACAAAAGGCAGGTATAGATGGCGTACTGTTTGTCAGATTGTGTATGCAAGGTCGCCAGACACCACCTTTGTAAGTTTGCCTCCATACAGTTGCTAACTACAAAAACATGACAAGGTGAGAGAATGAAGCGTGTATGCAAAATATACATAGATTGTAAAATGGTGAGCAAGACAATTATGTGGATGAAGCAATAGAAATATCATAAAACACATAGAGTGGAATAAACCAGTCAGATGTCGCACACTCTTCTTCTATTCAATCAAGCAGGTGTATTAAATTCAGAAGCGCGAGAATTCGTCCTCCTGTCAAACAACTTGCGGGCATTCAGAGGTTACATTGCTGAACGAACAGATCAGCAACATACCTTGAGCCTGCAGCTAGCAAACCAAGGTGCACTATCTAACTCAAGCAGTCAAGCAGGAGTGACTAGATCTTATAAGACGCTTGACAAACCGAATCAAGCTTCTGATGATGAGGACCCTTTAGTAGTTTGGGTCATCCACGGGCTGCAACGATCACATGAAGTAGGAAATAGCTAAGGAAAATCCGACAGGTCAACAACCACTCCACTGCCATTTCAGGCTATTTGAAGGAGACCACAGCTGAATTCGAACTAATCAACTTGGACTAAACTAATCTAAATAGATACCAACAACCACTTGCTAATGGCGCGTGGTACACTAACTACATCTGCTAGATCAGTAAATAACTTTGACACGCCAAGTCAACCAAGCCAGCCCACTTGGTAACAGCGACACATTTGTTACAGTCACTTAAAACGGCCAAGCATTTGCGCCCACATTGCAGCGGAAGATCGAAATGCGGCGAGGAAGGGGGCAACGAGGAGAGGAGGCACTGACTAAGGCCACTGACTAACCGCGTCGGTGGAGTTGTCGGCGTCCATGTCTGGGCGGAGGCGCGCGTACAGCTGGGGGCTGCGGTAGACGGAGCCTGGCCCGGAGCGCGTGATGATCCGCGGCACGACGTCGAGCGGGAGCGAGCCCATGTAGAGCAGCATGGCGGCGACGTAGAGCAGCGGCGCGAAGAGGAAGACGGCCTGCCTCCGCAGCAGCGCGGCGAGCAGCGCCCGCGCCGCCCGCCTGGCCGCGGCGCCCCACCCGGTGGCCCCCGCCGCCGCCGCCGCCGCCGCCGCCTCCTGGGACCCCCTCGTCGCGCCCGCCTTCCCCGGTGTCCGCCTCCCCGCGCCGCCGCGCAGGGGGGACGGGGGCGGGGGCGGGGACGGCGTGCCCGCCGCCCCGCCGAAGCTCCCTAGGCGGCTGTACACCTGCTGGCCCTGCATCGGGCCGCGGCAAAGCCGCTGGCCACTCCGGGGCTAGGTTTAGGGCTGGCCGCCCGCCGCGCGATCGCGCAATGGAGGCGGACGGGAGACGGTAGGGCGGCCGCGCGACCGAGGGGAGGCGCGGCGGTGCGCGTCACGGTGCCGTGCGCGGAGGGGGGAGGCGCTGGTGCGCGGCACGTTGGGCGGCCTCGGTCGCACGCGGCGGGCCACTGCACTGCGCGAGCCGAGCTGGAGTCCGGTCTGGGCTTTTAGAAACCGCCCGTGCTTCTTTTTGCGAGAGTCAAACCTCAAACGGAACCAGAAAGGGGAGGAAAGAAACGGGGCACGGCGATCTCCAAGCGCATCCGACGGCGCAAAACCTAACCGCGATGAGCTTACGAATACTAAGAATACTAGGCCCGTAAGGGTTTCTTTTTTCTGGTTTTTTTGAACTTTTTTTTACAACTATGGTAAAATTGACGCGTATGACAGGGTGTTTCCCTTCTTTCGTTTGACACGTTTCACCCACCGCTTTGACTGTCTACCGGTCAAATTTGTTTAGGAGTAAAAGTCTGACGTGTAGGAACCCACGAAGCGTGTAATTTCAGAAAACTGAGGGTGCACCACGTGTTGCTGTTTCTGGATGGTTTCTGGTCTCTCTCCTTTCCCTTCATTCCACGTGTGCTCTTTCACGCTCTCTCTCGAATACTCCCGTGGATAGATGACCCTCCACTGCCCTGCCGCTGCTCCATCGCCCGTACACGCTTATAAAAGCCCCCTCCCCCTCCTTCCCTGTCTACCTCGTCCCGCTCTCAATCTGGCCAATGCGTCTCGCGCGTCGGTCCATCCACGCCGACCTCGCCGGAGCATCGCATGCGACCTCACTGAGGGTCGTGTCTCGCCGGATCCCCGTCGCGAAGCCCTCATCTACCCTGTCACTGCCGTCTCCCATCTGCCCTCAACGCAGCCGAGGTGGTGCTGCACCGAGGAGACATGGGAGGACCTGCAGATCAGTCAAGGTCGCGCTCACCCAAGCTGCTGGCGTCTCGCCGTCCCGTGTCGCTCAGCCATGCCTGCCTGGTGCTTGACACTCGACCCCTCGAGTCCTCCCGCGTCTTGCCCTCAAATTCGGCCCGGCAGCCGGCGCTGCCCCGCCCCGCATCGTCGTCGCGGACTCATGGGCGTGAGGAAGCGCCACAAGTTCCTGTTCCTCCACATCTGGCTTCTGGCAACCGCCGTAGGGTCCGGAGGACGACTTCCTCGACCAGTCTTCTCCCAACCAGGCTCTCCTTTCCGCCACCGTAGATGCTTCGGGAAATAGGGGAAGCATCAACGACGACGCCAGCCAGGCAGCGGTGAGCGTCCTCTTCATTTTCTCCCTTTTCTTTTTCTCTGCCTTTTTTGTTGGTTTTCGCTAGGTGTACTCCTTATTAGATTTATCCAACTCCTATCAGGAGCAGGACGCCGTGCAGCTGCCTGGTTTGTTCCAGCCGGTGTCTTGTCTCCTAGCTAGCGTACCAATTAGGTGCCCTCGCACACAGATCATGTGTGTCTCAGTTTTGAGTTTTCAGGAGTTGTGATTGGCTGATTTTCAAAAACAAAAAGGAGTTGTGATTGGTGCTATCTGCTGACTGCTTCATATCAAGTGGGCTGATGTGGATTTTATATGTTCCACGCGCAGCGGTAGAAGCAGGTTAGGTCAACAGGTGGGCTGCAGCCGGCAGATTAATCAAGTATGGTAATCCAGGGCAAACATCTGAAGCTGGTATGATGCATCGCTTGCGATATTGATGGTAAACATGTGCGAGTTGTCGTAGTTTGAGAAGAAACAACTTAGCAACAATATGCATTTTTTGAGGATTTTGACATATTATGATGTGATAACTGATTCTTCCTTTTTGTTCCATTTGTGCACAGTGCTAATTATGTATGATTCTCAATATATATGCTTCATTATCTGGATTTTCTCCTTTTTTTACTTATATGCTACTTTTTGAATGGTTTTACATTTATTATACAAAGGAAAAATATACGAGGCTGAATAATGTTTGTTAATCTGCAACTAATGGAAAACAGATTTTCGACAAGGCCCATCACCTTCATGTTTTAATTGTACTGACTTCTGAGATGTCCTAGCAAGTTTTCATGCCCATGTAACTTTGCTGCTATACATGTTCTGCAAGGAAGTAGAAGGTGTTGTGGTCCCATTATTTTAGAGGAACATGAAATTGTGTCCCTCCTGTTCTGTAGTAGAGTCCTGTAAGTGCTGCACCAATTTTAAAAATTCCTCATTGCTTTTAACATTTCAAATCATATTTATGTTCCACTGTAACATGACAAAATAAGTACTGATGGGAGCATCAACATTTTTTTACAGGTCAGATTATGTCGAATTGGCAGAAAAGGAAGTTAATTTGGGACTATTGGTTTCGCTGTTATTTCTTAGGCTTTGTTATGTTATTCGTCTAAATTTGTTATGTTATTCGTCCAAATTTGTGTTGTTTGACCCACTGTATACTGTACAGTGCATGGAACTACCTATTTCTGACGAATATATTGCTCTCTGGAAAGGTGTGTGTACTGCTGATTGTGGTGGCGTGTGCAAGGGGCGCCGTTCCCTGTCCTATGTGGTTCCTCGGCTGCACCCTCCTCTCACGAACAATCAATCTATGTGATGTTTTCTTTAGAGATCGTTCAAATATTGTTTTGTTAGAACCTCTATAATATTCTCTCTGCTTGGGTATTGGTTGTTGCAGGATTAGAATCGTATCGTGATACCCACCATATGAAGCAAACATCAGCAACGACCTAGATGACTGCCTGAAGGTAATAGTTCTTCCTATAGAAGTTAACCCCTCGACTTGATATGGACTTAAATATACAACATGCATTCCAATTCAGTCAGAATATGTGGTAGAAACACATTCATCATATGTATGGCCAATTCTAACCTTTAATGGAGGTGCTCTTGTTGTGTTCACAAGCATGGTCATTACTCATATTTGTGAGTTGCAACCAAGATGCAAAAGTGTCCTTTTTGTGTTTCTCACAAGTTCTTTCCTTCTTTCTGTGTGCAACTTTGACAGCTCTCCAAGGAGCATCCAAGTATGCTGAACTTTTTTTATATATATCTGGGAGTCATACGCTAGACACTACACTCCTGCATTTGCAACTCATGTGCCAAGGCGGAATAGAACAATGAGGGCATTTACCTTGATTTGAAGGTTTCAGTCAACTCCTTTTGGATCTCCCCATGTTGTAAATTGTTATGAAGGTTTTTGTAGTTTAATCTTCTTTCTCAAGGTGTTTGCAATTAGCATGGCTTACATATCCAGTATAAGGTATGCACCAATTATGCATTGGATGTGGGTGTTTGGTGTCCCATGTCAGTCTCATGGACTTGATTAATTTGCATACTGCAGAATGCAACAGTACTTTGCTCAACAAAGGTACAAGTTAATCGATTCATCTATTTGCTGGATTAAATAATATATGCATGAGCATATTCAGTTAATTAGCATGAGCATATCCATCTTCTGAGGTATACATCAGAGAGAGGGAGAATTCTTATTAGCCTTGCTGCCTACTGACATCGAATTTAATTTTATCTTTTCTTTCAGGTAGCTTTGGCGTTGTATCTTGCCTTGCTACCTGTTTTTTTTATTGCGATACCATATTCAGTTCCGTGAGGCTGAAAATTGGGTGCAAAAATATAAAGTGGAATACCCTGGAAGGACAAGTATATTCATATATATTCAACCTAGGTTTTCAGTTTTACCATCTTCCTTAGCTGCTGCAACATGAAGGAGTGACTTTACAGGATTGTCATGGACTTTATATAACTACCCAGCTACACGCATACACTATTTTTTTGAGAATACACACATATTTTGCTTGCAATTGTGAATAAAAGACTGGTAAAGATAAGTGTTAACTGTGTATCCATAGTCTTGCTCTTTTTTCTTGGATGTTTAAGTCAAATGTTCATTCATAGTCTTTTTTTATAGATGTCCCTGCCATAGCACAACAATGGAGGGTAGAATGCAAGAAATGCTCAAATAATTGGGTTGTAGCAATTAGATGGGCTTTTTGATTTTCTATTGAGAAAATTGCATGGTTTATCCACTCATTAATTATTGCAGTTTTGTTGTGTCAGGAACAGAGCGTGTATTGCAGTTTATACTACCGACAGGATCAGAACATTTGTCTCTCTGAATTTTGTTTAGAAAGGCATAACATATCGGAACTGAATTTTTCCTAGAGCAATATTCATGTTTATTCTTACTTCCTTGTATAATTTTGTTTATAAAGACTAGATCAAAATAATAAAAACAACACACTTTCATTTTTTGGTGAACTGAATTAGATCAAAATGACGAAAGTTCTGTACAACTGAATTTTATGCTGTCTAACAGAGCATAAGTCAAATTTCTGCTAACGAACGAAGCAGCACAGATGCTACCGTACACGTTCAATTTACTGTCGAACAGAGCAACATACATGCTTCTTTCCCTCACTATAAAGATATACACATGCAAAACATACAACAATTTTGGAGAACTCCGTGAAAGCAAATTTCAAACGACTCAACGGAGCGCGGCGTGCCGCCGCGCACTACCCGCTAGTCTGCACTAGTAGAGCAACTCCAACGTCTCTAAAATAACAGCCGTTGGGGCAATAAAAACCTCTTCATCAGTTCTCTTGACTTTATCCTTAGAGGATCCCGTAAAATAGATTCTTTCGTTCGTGCTGATTTTTAAGATGGCTTTCCCGTATCATTTTTGACGAGATTGCAACCGCCTTAAACTTTCACGTGACACCACCTAGAACGTCGTCGTCTCGTCGAAACCTCGTCCGAAAGTCCCCGCCGCTCGCACCACAACGATGTCGCGCCGCCGCCCACTTATGCCGTTAGCCGCCGCTCGCCCGCCGATGCCTCGTCCGTGTTGTTAGCCGTCGTCACCCGTGCCCGTCGCTGCCTCGACCCTCGTTGTCATCCGTGACTACTAACACGCCCCTCCCGGACAGCCACCGACCACTCACCGGTGGCACTGACTAGCGGATCCTAGGGATTATCTTTTTTGTGTAATTAAAAATAAGTAAAAATGCACTGAAGGGAAGAAGATTAGGGAACCTACAAAAGTTGCTTTCAAAAATCTTCACTCCACTTACGGGAAGACCAAAAAGCCATTTATACGTGAAGTTTTTTAGGGTATCTGTTGTAGTCACTCTAAGTAGCATAGCAGAGCGAACCAATCTGTGGTTGGATGGCGGTATCCCCAGTCCGCCAAGGTTCAAGTCCCGATTTCGCATTATTTCTGAAATTATTTCAGGATTTCCGGCGATGCGCTTTCAGTGGGAGGAGACGTTCTCGTCAACGACCAGGCGTCTACGGTGACTTCGTAAATCTCAAGATGATATGCCGGCTCAGTCGAAGGTGTTCATAGGGGTCGGATATGCGTGTATGCGTTCATAGGGGTGAGTGTATACGCGTATGTATGAGTGCTTGCATCTGTACTATGTTCAAAAAGAAGAAGCATAGCAGAAAATCCAATTTTGCCCTCTTTTCCCATCAAAAATGTGTAGTACGGACCATACAAAAGCACTTTGACAAAAAAAAAAACACGGATCCTTACAAATGCCAGAGTACATCGAACTTTGGAGTGCTCAAGCTGCATTCATCGGCGGTGTGTCGCACATAAAGCTTGTTGTCGCCTCTACATCTTCAATTCAACGGAGCAAATTTGTTAAAACCTAAGAGCTCGCGAACGTTGCCTAGCAAAAAGAAAAAAGGAAAAAAAAAGAGCTTGCGAACGTTGAACTCGTTGATGTTGAAACTAAACTGAGAGACAAACGAAAAAAAAAACTAAAAAACTGAAAACTAAACTAAGGAGAGAATTTTCAAAGTGTCATGCGCAGCCAGGTGGCGCTCTCCACTGTGCTAGGAAGAGGCCAGCAACAGCTCGGTTCAGTTTCAAACGGAAAAAAGGGGGAAAGGGTGGAGGAGAAAGCGACTGGTGAGTCAAGGAACGTACTCCCAGCGCGTTTCAGGCGCTTAAACTCGGGCGGTTAAGGTGCGGAACAGCGAGGGCTAATGGTTATGCACTGCCAGTGGTGCGGTCCTTGATTTCGATAGCGATGGTCCGGCTGTCTGGGGGTGGTTGGAGCCGTGAATAAGTCCGAGACAACACTGTGCTAATCATAAGCCAGGCCTATGGATTTGGTGGCGAGGCCGTGCACGGCAACAATGTGCTAAAACTAAACTAATCATTAGTCATCTTTAAAAAAAACTAATCATTACTCCCTTTTTTACCTGAGAAAAGATCAATGATTTTGGCAAAAAAAAAGATAAATGATTTGGGGGTGAATCCTACAGCCCACGGGGATACTTACAGCCTTAGAGCAACTCCAACGGGCCGACCCAAACGGACGGCGATTTCGTCCGTTTTTTGTCCGTTTGGGTCGGCCAGGCGGACACGAGCGTCCGCTTCCGCGGTTGGGTCGGTGCGTACGCCCAATGCTGGCGCGATCCATTTTGACAGTGTAAAAAAACTGAATGCATGCATATTTAAGATAAAAACTAAATTAATTAAACATTAAAGCCGGCCACGAATGCCGGCGGGAGTCCACGCATCCACATTAGCATTTAAGAAAAATAAAAACAAACTAAAAAAACTAGGCGCCGGCGCGCTGCCCTAGGCATCATCGTCGTCGTCCTCGGGGTCCGTAAGGTTGATGAGCGTCGGCGCCGGACCGGCCCAGCCGAACGCCGTGTTCCAGAGCGCGACCTCGTCGCGGCGCTGCTCCGGCGTCAGGAGCGCCCGCTGGCGATGCACCTCCTCCGCGTGCGCCCTAGCCGACCGCGGCGCCGCCGGTACTGGGATCCTCTCCGGATCCAGATGCCAGTCGTGCGGCAGGGTCACGTCGGGGTAGGGTAGAGGCACACGGTGGCGTCAGCGCCACTTCGCCTGGTGCACGGGCACGTTCATCCGCTGCCTCTGCCGGCGAGCCGACGCAGGCGAAGGCGGGGTGAACTCCAAGGGGAAGGGGACGGCAGGGGCCTTGCCCTTTGACTTGCTGCTGCTGCTTAGGGTTTGCTTGCCG
>NC_041381.1:531065895-531144265 GCF_002162155.2 Triticum dicoccoides | reverse complement strand
GAGAACTGGATGAGGGCGGCCCCGCCACACGGTCGGCTTAAAAAAGGACGACCGCCATAGCTGACGCATGGGCCCGGGGTCATAAATTAAGCTGACCGGCGAGGTGGCGGGTAGTTGGGCGACCACCAGGTGGGGCCGCGGTGGACATCGAGAAGGCGTGTGTGGCGTCCGTTCCTCGTCCGCGCCGACGCATTTGGGGCGCAAATTTGGGCCGCAAATGCGTCGGCACAAACGTGAAGCAGACGCGCTTTGGGTTTGGGACGGGGCATTGGGCCTCCACTTTTGTCCGCGCGGATCCAAACGAACGACGGCGAGCGAAATCGGTCGCCCCGTTGGAGTTGCTCTTATACCGAAATAAAGCGCATCATTTGTGCGACTGATGATAGTTCACGAGACCATTGCCGCTTGCGTCCAAGAGTCCAAACTCCAGGGTTGTTGACCTGTTCGTTGCCGCCTTCTTAGGTGGCGAGCACCTAAAAACCTTGGCCAAGAGGACTGCTGAGAGCATCTCCAATAAATAATGCAAATTTAGAGATGTAAAACAAAAGATGTAAAAATTTACATCTTGAAAAAAAAATGCTTTTTGCATCTTTAAAAAAGGGCTAACTCCAACAGATGATGTATATTGGTGATGTAAAAGTTCAACTCCAATAGATGATGCAAATGAAAATGTAAAAAG
Organism: Triticum dicoccoides; assembly: GCF_002162155.2. Taxonomy (NCBI): domain Eukaryota; kingdom Viridiplantae; phylum Streptophyta; class Magnoliopsida; order Poales; family Poaceae; genus Triticum; species Triticum dicoccoides. Next base: position 531,143,586 of record NC_041381.1, on the reverse strand, counting down.
AGCCGTGAAGAGCGCCAGCGGCCGAACACCGAGAGCTGGGAGGAGTGATGGCGGACCGAGCGGCTGCAGCGCATGAGCCGGCGATTGAGCGACGAGAGTCGGGGGGTCGAATCTGGCGGCGGCGGCTCGAATGGCTAGCGGCGCGGCTGTGAATCGAGCGGCGGATTGGTCGCGGTGGGGCGACGGTCGTGCAACGCGAGATGGTCGAGTCTGACAGCGGGAAAGTGACAACGGCGTGGCGGTAGGTGTGCGGCTCGAATTCGGCAGCGGCGGGGCGTCGTGGAGAGGTCAAGTCATGCGGCGGCGCTCCGGTGGCGGTGAAGTGGCTAATTCGGCCAATTTGGAGGTGGGCGGCGGCGGATCCGCTATATGGGGCGGTGGAGCGGGCGGATTTGACAGGGGCGACAGCGGCGTGTTGCGGTCGACGAGTGGCTTGGCGGTTGAAGTGCAGCAGTACGGACTCAAATCGGTGGCCGAGCGGCGGGAGGCACGGATAGCCGACGGGGTCGCGACAAGGCGGGGATGGACGGGCGGCTGGCGGCGGCAATGTTTCCGGCCAGAAATCGCCGGCGACGAAGGCGAGCGGGAGGCAGGCGGGCAGGCGGGTGGAATGAAACTGAAAAGCGGTTGGCGGTTGGTGCACGACCGCGAGTTTTACATCTCAGGTAGGTGAAGATGTATATTTGCACCATGAAGTGTTGTAGCTCACATTTCTGGGAGGCGAAGATGTAAATGTTTTTGCATCTACATCATCTGTTGGAGAGGGGTTTTTGGGCCTCAGAGATGCAAAAGTTAGGTATTTTTGCATCTACATCTTCTATTGGAGATGCTCTGATGATAAAAAGGTGGAATCTTGCTTTTCTGTGGCCCAATTCTTTTGGTCGATCCTTCCAGAATCTTGAGAATCGACCCTCCACCCAGCTTCTCCCAGAATCTTCAACCCATATTTTTTTTACAATCCTAGCTAGTTAGGATGTAAATAGCTAGGATTGTACAAAAAATATGGGTTCAACATTCTGGAAGAAGCTAGGTGGAGGGCCGATTCTCAAGATTCTAGGAGAATCGGCCAAAAGAGTTGAGCCAGAATGTTGTTGAAAGATCGTGGATGTCGCCTAGGGGGGGGGTGAATAGGCGCTTTAAAATAATTACGGTTTAGGCTTGAACAAATGCGGAATAAACCTAGCGGTTAATTTATCAAGCACAAAACCTAAAACAACTAGGCTCACCTATGTGCACCAACAACTTATGCTAAGCAAGATAAGTAACCATGCGATAGCAAGATATATGACAAAGAACAATATGGCTATCACAAAGTAAAGTGCATAAGTAAAGGGCTCGGGTAAGAGATAACCGAGGCACGCGGAGACGATGATGTATCCCGAAGTTCACACCCTTGCGGATGCTAATCTCTGTTTGGAGCGGTGTGGAGGCACAATGCTCCCCAAGAAGCTACTAGGGCCACCGTAATCTCCTCACGCCCTTGCACAATGCAAGATGCCGTGATTCCACTAAGGGACCCTTGAGGGCGGTCACCGAACCCGTACAAATGGCGACCCTTGGGGGCGGTCACCGAACCCGTACACTTTGGCAACCCTTGGGGGCGGTCACTGGTACCCGTCAAATTGCTCGGGGCGATCTCCACAACCTAATTGAAGACCCCGACGCTTGCCCGGAGCTTTACACCACAATGATTGAGCTCCGAACACCACCAACCGTCTAGGGCGCCAAGGCACCCAAGAGGAACAAACTCTAGGGTGCCCAAACACCCAAGAGTAATAAGCTTCTCAAACTTCACTTCCACGTATCACCGTGGAGAACTCAAACCGATGCACAAATGCAATGGCAAGGGCACACAGAGTACCCAAGTCCTTCTCTCTCAAATCCCACCAAAGCAACTAATGCTAGGGAGGAAAGTAAGAGGAAGAACAAGAAGGAGAACACAAAGAACTCCAAGATCTAGATCCAAGGGGTTCCCCTCACATAGAGGAGAAAGTGATTGGTGGAAGTGTGGATCTAGATCTCCTCTCTCTTTTCCCTCAAAAACTAGCAAGAATCCATGGAGGGATTGAGAGTTAGCAAGCTCAAAGAAGGTCAACAATGGGGGCAAAAACGAGCTCAAGAGATGGGGAACCATTGGGGAAGAAGACCCCCTTAAATAGGTCCCCACGAATCTGCCCGTTATGTGCAGAAACCTGTAGGACCGGTACAACTGGTGCACGAACCGGTACAACCGGCCAAAGCAGAGGAAAAACTAACCTGGGAAAAGCTCTAAGCGGTACAACAGGCTGGGGAACCGGTAGTACCGGTTAAACCGGTCAACAACCGCCCAAGAACCGCTCCAAAACAGAAACTAGTCCGATGGTAGAGCGGTACATGGCCGGTACAACCTCCGGACCAATTCTGGAGCGGTACAACCGCTCCAAACACCGGTTGTACCGGTCAAGCGGTACAACCTCTCTACGGGGCGGTACAACCTCTCTATGTAAAACAAGCAATATCAAAACAGCCACAACTTTCGCATACGAGCTCCGAATTCGATGAAACCAAGTTTGTTGGAAAGCTAGCAACAAGGACTAACACAATCTTGATAGAAATATCAATAAGAAGCAAATGAGAAAAGGCCCATAAGAAAATGGTGAGAACCCTTCCTTGGATAAGACCGGTAAAACGTCCAACACCGAAAACATCATAGAAGACGCATGCGAACTCCGTTTTCGATGAACTCAAGCTTGTCATCAAGATGACCATAAGCTCTAAGACTCACAAAGAGAACCAAACAAGAACAAAGAAACATGATGCAAGGATGAAATGGTTTGAGCTCTCTACTAACGATACGATCAAGCTACCAACTTGAGAGCCCCCCTTGATAGTACGGCAAACGATCCTATAACCCGGTCTCCCAACTACCACCACGAGACCGGTAAAATAGAAAACCTATCAAGGGCAAACCTTTTCCTTGCACATGGTCCACTTGAGCTAGATGAAGACGATCTTGACTCCCTCAAGTTGGACCACCTTTCTTGATTGTGTTGGCTCGATGAAGACTAGATGATTTCTCCCCCATAGTCCACTATGGGTGAGCGACTCTTCGGCACATCTTCACAAGTCCATTGACACCACAATGGATGGCAAGATTCAAGCACTTGATCTCTTCGTGATGCTCCACTTGAACTTGCACACGGCAATCTTGATGACGATCAACACTTGATGTCATCCTTTCCATGGGTTGTATGATATCTTCCTCTTGATGCAAGCCCATGGATACGTACCTAACCCCACATAGAACTCTCACATAGACCATGGGTTAGTACACAAAGTGCAATGGACAAAGCTTACCATACCATGGGATCACTTGATCCCTCTCGGTACATCTTCTACGCTTTGTGAGTTGATCAACTTGATTCACTATTGACTTAGTCTTGATCAACCTTAAATCTTTGCAACTCTCTTCATTTGGATGATGTATTGAAGGTAAACATGAATGATCACACAACCTTCTTCTTCAAGACATGCTTGTAATAAGCTCAACACTCACATGACCAATCTTTGGATAATTCCTTAATAGCACCTTGGTCAACTCCTAAACTCCTTGAAACCAACACATGGAATTCAAGAAAAGCCTATGGACAGATCCTTTAAATATAACTCAAGACAACCATTAGTCCATAGAGATTGTCATCAATTACCAAAACCAAACATGGGGGCACCGCATGTTCTTTCAATCTCCCCCATTTTGGTAATTGATGACAATCACTTTCAAGAGAGTTTATATAAGGAATTATGCATCACCATGCAATGCAATAAAAGTGTAATGAAAGAGATGCAAATGCTAAGGAACAAAACCAAAGCAAGAGGAGATAGCTCTCTAAACTTCTCCACAAAACTCTCTGAAACTTCTCCCCCATTGGCATTGATTGCCAAAATGGGCGAAAAGCTTAGAAGGCCAATATAAATTGTGGTCCTCCATAAATTGTGTATTTCTCAACAAGAGAGTGAAATGCAATACACATATCCAACTGACAATACTTGGAGGAAGACAAACTATATTGTGGCACAAAGATTGCAAAAAAAAATGATATGCCACAAAGACATAACAAAGAGAGAAACAAGCAATCAAAAGATACCAATTGAAGCAAGCAATCAACGGATATCAATTGAACCAACTAGACCAATGATCCTACATGCCACAAGAATAAATACATTATGATAAGCGCACAGGAGTGTTCTAAACAAACTAGAGAAGCTCCCCATGATTTGTGCACACATAAGAATTTTTGTATTTGAATACAAGGTGCACAAAATAGGATCATAGCTCTCCCAAAATCAATAGAAACTCACATCCAGTGCAAGTGAGCATATAGGAAACAAAGCCTAGCGCTTGCAACAAGCACATGGTTGAGCAACAAGTAAAAGAGGCAACTTAAGAATGGGCTCAACCAAAATGATGTGTGTGAGTCATGGCGAAGCACTTGAGAAGACTAAAATTAGGATGAGCATTAAGCATCAACATAGTCTTGAAAGAATGAGGCACACGGTGCAAGGCCTGTCATTCCCACACACAACTAGCAAATGGGTTCACAAGCTTACTAATAAGCATATAAAGAACTTATGCTTGTGACAACCCGTGGTGAAGATAGAAGATGAAAGCCTCATCAAGACGAGGGATGCCAATTAAGATGGCAAAAGCCTCGTAACGATAAGCATGAGGAAAATAATCTTCACCACACAAGAGTGCATCAAGATGCAACGATAGAGGACACGCACTCAAGGCAAAAGCTTTCACGGAGCCACCAAAGAAATAACATAAGAAAGACAAGGTGGACGTGAAAGAAAGGATATCAACTAGAGATGTAATTTCTCTCAAGTGTATAAGGTTCTATGTAGACGAAATCATGATGATATATATATCTACAAAGAAGAATGTACACCCAAAATAGTTACAACACGAAGGAATAAGATAACCAAAAGGAAGTCATAAATATACCAATAAGATATTTGCTTGAAAGCATAGCAGTTGGCTAGATATGGTCTCATTGTATATAAATGAAGTCCAAACACACATCCATCAAAGGCATCACAACTAGCAACAAGAGATCATCGTTGGGATGCTTTGAGAAAGGAAACAAGTATCACAAGATATGAAATGAATATCATGCAAAGATGCAACCTACACAAGGTTGAATGCAAGAGGAGAAAGCATGAATAGATACTTGTTACCGAGATATCATTGGAAGGATGTAGTAGATACCAATTGAAGGTATATAGTAGTTCATTGATCATCCTAGCTTGACTCCAATATGCACAAGGTGACAACACCTTCCTTGTGAGTGAGCCGAGCATCCAATGCATCTCCAAATGTTCCTAGAAGAACAACACAAACTAAACAATACCCAAACTCATCGGGACCAAATAGTTAGAAACACCAATACATAGGACAAACTCCACATAAATATGTGCATATAGATATGAAAATGAATTTCATGCACATCTCATCCAAATTGAGACTAGGTGGAGTTTCCCCCATATATTGAGTCAAAGAAAGAAAGCATGCCAAATGAAATACATGAAGTAAACATGCATGCTCAAGACTTTCAAAACCCAAAACCAAAAGACAAAAAAATGCCAAGTGAAAAGGATACCAAATGGAGAAATCATCACTTGGAAGATATCATTAAAGATACATCAAGGAATGAGATACCCATTGATACACACTAAACTAAAGATGTCAAACTCCCAAAGAGAGGATGGTTCCAAACATACCAGGCTCTCAACAAAGTTTCATGATGGCACAAAGTACCAAAAAGAAATGGCTTGCCTTCCACCAAAACACACTTGATAAGGATCACAAGAAGAGTGAAGAAAATAGAATAGCTCCCCCACGAGTTGTGCATTATATAGGATTTGTATTTGAATACAAAATGCACAAGGTGGGATCACTGCTTTCACTATATCTAGAAAACACTAGACAAGAACAAGAAATAAACAAGATCCACAAGTGGTATGGAAGACAACGGGAGTTAACACAAACCTTGGCAAGAGAAAAAGGCAAATAAACAAAAATCAATGTAAAGATGATCAATTAAATTCTACCACACATAAGTGACTACCAATTGTCAAAAGACACGAAGTAGATGGAAAGAATTCCCGGTGGTAGATAGCAAGGATATCCAACATCATCTTCACACCACACACAAGCAAATTGCAACTTGTAGAGCTAACATGCCACCTAGGAACAAGATAATTTACAATATCAATTCTAGGTGACAATATCTCAAATGTACACATTTTCTAGGCTTGTAATATGCACTTAGCATATTACTCCCCCATAATGTGATACCAATAAGAACTAAACAAGAGGCAATAAGAGGATCCAACACGAGATAATCAATGGAATTTTTAGAATTTGAATTTCTCATGAGAGATATACCACCTAGCGACTAGATAATCTTGTAATATCAATACTAGATGGTATTCCTCATGTACACACATTTATAGGATTGTGAGGTGCACAAAGCACATCACTCCCCCAAAATTGGATGTTCCATTGATCTCTCACACGAGCCAACTAGGATACAAACAGGAAGCAAAAAGGCTCAACGCACGACGCACATGTACATGATGTGCAAACCAACACACACATACTTGATTGCTCAAGATAAGCAAGTTGGAAGTGCAACATATACAAACACATGCAAGGGGGCAAGTAACTTTCAAGGTAAACAATTTAAGTACAAGTTACCGCAAGGAGGCACATTGGATATAAGACAGAAACTTGATAATCCAATTGACTTGGCTTGAGACAAAGAGAATGATGAAGTCCCCTTAATTCTTCATAATGTAGCCAAGTCTCCAATGCCCTCCAACAACACCTATTGATCAAGTTTGAGCTTGTTGTTCCCCAAGCAAGTTGGGTCCTAAGAGGTTAGTCACAATAGGTTTGGATACCCAAATGGTTCTTTGCTTGACACCACTTTGAGTACCAACAAACTTGGCAAACACATTGCCAACCTTATCCTTACCAAGAGAATAGATATCATCAATAATAATTGGGTTGGATAAGTTACCACTAGTGCATGAAGAAGCGACGTGACCTTTCTCACGACATAAGTAGCAATGTCTACTCTTCACTTTCTTCTCACTTGATTTCTCAATTTGAGAAGCATTAACTTGAGTCTTCTTGGGAAGAGGCCTTTCTTCAACTTGATGTTGAGCATGAGATTGAACTTGTGCCCTCTTCCCTTGTTGCTTGACACTAATGGCCTTCTTCTTCAATGGGCAAGATCTAACATGATGCCCTTCAACTTTGCACTTGAAGCAAACAATCTTGGCCGAATTATTGACTTGTTCTTGGCCCTTCTTTTTGTTAAACTTGGACTTCTTCTTCTTATTGGAGTTGAATCCAAGTCCACCTTTGTCATTGGGGGATTTTTGCACACTCAAGATATTGTTGAGTGTGGATTTCCCTTCATGACACTTTTCCAAGTCTTTCTTCAAAGAAGTGACTTGGGCCTTGAGCTCTTTGATTTCCTCTACACGGTTAGTCTCAACACAAGTACTAGAGGAAGTATAAGCTTCATCATTAGAGCAACAAGGCAAGGAAAGCAATTCATCACAAGATGTACCAACATTGTGAGTAGATGAATTACAAGGACTAGCACATGGCAATATACTATTTTGAATAGAAGTAGTGCTAGTACCCACATGAGGCTCACTAGATGTTACCTTAGCAATCATGGCCTCATGAGCTATCTTTATCACACTATGGGATACTAGAAGATCATCATGAGAGCTTGAGAGCTTTTCATGACTTTCTTCCAATTTCCCATAATTGCTAGATAGCACCTCAAGTTGAGCCCGTAGCTCAACATTCTCCTTCAAAATGGATGCTTCACAAGTAATAGAATTAGTAGCACAAGCATCATCATTAACAACAAGAGGAGAAGGCAACTTGGCAAGCTCTTTTAAATAAGAAGCTTCAAGTTGGGCATGAGACTCGGTGAGTTTGATGAGCTCACCCTTGATGACCCTTGAGCCATTTTCGAGGTGCTCAAAATCCTCAAGGAGTCTAGCATGAGAAACTTCAAGCTTAGCATTTTTAGTTTTGAAATCGTTGGCCACCTCAAGAGCTCTATCATGAGATTCCCTCACTCTAGATAATTCTAGAGCAAAAGTCTCCTCAAGAGAGTCGGAGGTGGTTTGTTCATGTTCAAGAGCTTGAGATAGCTCCGCGATCTCATTTGCGTAATCACGCCCATGAGCTTCCATTTTCTCAATGGTGGCCTCATGCTCCTCTAGATGAGATTCCAACTCCTCAATGTATTTCTTGCCATCAATCGCAATGGACATTATTTCCATGAAGTTGGAACGAGCAATTTTATTTTTATGAAGAGCTTTAAAAACCATTTCCCCCTTAGTTTTTAAGGAGGCAACAGTATCATTCTCTTCATCATTATCCTCATCATCATTAGCATCAACATCATCATCAAGAGACATATTGGGGTACAAAGTAGGAGATACCTTTGACGCCTTAGCCATAAGGCAAAAAGCAATAGATGATGATGTAGGATCCCTTGAGGCACCATTAAACCCCACATCTTGTTCCATGGAGTGTTCGGTTTCCTCTACATTGTTAGCACAACAATTCGAGGAAATAGATGCATTTTTATCATGGCAACAAGACATAGCAAGCATATCATCATGAGATTTAGTCAAGCAATTTCTACATGATATGCAAGGACTATCAACACAAGCATGTGAAACATTTGGAGTGCTCGAAGTGTTAAAGCCCAAAGAAGGAGCATTGCAATAATATAGTGATGAAGGATCATCCACAATAAGCATACTATCATCATTGCAATGACCAACACTACTCGCCATATCATTACCTTGTGGCAAACCACATGTAGGTGAAGTAGAAGAAGTTGAGAAGACTATACGACCGGAGGTGGAGGGGAACAATCATCCCCACAAATATTGGACACACCATATTTATCTTGAAGCTTTGTCCACAACTCATGAGCATCCCGGAACGGCATGAGTTGAAAAATAACTACATTGCTCAAAGCATCGAAAAGCACATTAGAAGCTTGAGAATTGAGATAAGAGTTTTTCTCATCCTCTAAAGATAATCTTTGGGGATCCTTTGGAGGAGAAAAACCCATATCTACAATTCGCTCTAAATTTGGGTCCATGACCCTAAAGAGGTTAAGCATGCAAATTACCCAAACATCAAAATTTGTGCCATCGAAACTAAGAGTGTCAGAGAATCCTAATCCCCTAGTCGACATCTTTACTCTCTAGGTGGTTAAGCCCAACAAAGAGAGACGAGGCTCTGATACCAATTGAAAGATCATAGATGTCGCCTAGAGGGGGGGGGGTGAATAGGCGCTTTAAAATAATTACGGTTTAGGCTTGAAAAATGCAGAATAAACCTAGCGGTTAATTTGTCAAGCACAAAACCTAAAACAACTAGGCTCACCTATGTGCACCAACAACTTATGCTAAGCAAGATAAGTAACTATGCGATAGCAAGATATATGACAAAGAACAATATGGCTATCACAAAGTAAAGTGCATAAGTAAAGGGCTCGGGTAAGAGATAACCGAGGCACGCGGAGACGATGATGTATCCCGAAGTTCACACCCTTGCGGATGCTAATCTCTGTTTGGAGCGGTGTGGAGGCACAATGCTCCCCAAGAAGCCACTAGGGCCACCGTAATCTCCTCACGCCCTTGCACAATGCAAGATGCCGTGATTCCACTAAGGGACCCTTGAGGGCGATCACCGAACCCGTACAAATGGCGACCCTTGGGGGCGGTCACCGAACCCGTACACTTTGGCAACCCTTAGGGGCGGTCACCGGTACCCGTCAAATTGCTCGGGGCGATCTCCACAACCTAATTGGAGACCCCGACGCTTGCCCGGAGCTTTACACCACAATGATTGAGCTCCGAACACCACCAACCGTCTAGGGCGCCAAGGCACCCAAGAGGAACAAGCTCTAGGGTGCCCAAACACCCAAGAGTAATAAGCTTCTCAAACTTCACTTCCACGTATCACCGTGGAGAACTCAAACCGATGCACAAATGCAACGGCAAGGGCACACAGAGTACCCAAGTCCTTCTCTGTCAAATCCCACCAAAGCAACTAATGCTAGGGAGGAAAGTAAGAGGAAGAACAAGAAGGAGAACACAAAGAAATCCAAGATCTAGATCCAAGGGGTTCCCCTCACATAGAGGAGAAAGTGATTGGTGGAAGTGTGGATCTAGATCTCCTCTCTCTTTTCCCTCAAAAACTAGCAAGAATCCATGGAGGGATTGAGAGTTAGCAAGCTCAAAGAAGGTCAACAATGGGGGCAAAAACGAGCTCAAGAGATGGGGAACCATTGGGGAAGAAGACCCCCTTAAATAGGTCCCCACGAATCTGCCCGTTATGTGCAGAAACCTGTAGGACCGGTACAACCGGTGCACGAACCGGTACAACCGGCCAAAGCAGAGGAAAAACCAACCTGGGAAAAGCTCTAAGCGGTACAACAGGCTGGGGAACCGGTAGTACCGGTTAAACCGGTCAACAACCGCCCAAGAACCGCTCCAAAACAGAAACTAGTCCGATGGTAGAGCGGTACATGGCCGGTACAACCTCCGGACCAATTCTGGAGCGGTACAGCCGCTCCAAACACCGGTTGTACCTGTCAAACGGTACAACCTCTCTACGGGGCGGTACAACCTCTCTATGTAAAACAGGCAATATCAAAACAGCCACAACTTTCGCATACGAGCTCCGAATTCGATGAAACCAAGTTTGTTGGAAAGCTAGCAACAAGGGCTAACACAATCTTGATAGAAATATCAATAAGAAGCAAATGAGAAAAGGCCCATAAGAAAATGGTGAGAACCCTTCCTTGGATAAGACCGGTAAAACCTCCAACACCGAAAACATCATAGAAGACGCATGCGAACTCCGTTTTCGATGAACTCAAGCTTGTCATCAACATGACCATAAGCTCTAAGACTCACAAAGAGAACCAAACAAGAACAAAGAAACATGATGCAAGGATGCAATGGTTTGAGCTCTCTGCTAACGATACGATCAAGCTACCAACTTGAGAGCCCCCCTTGATAGTACGGCAAACGATCCTATAACCCGGTCTCCCAACTACCACCACGAGACCGGTAAAATAGAAAACCTATCAAGGGCAAACCTTTTCCTTGCACATGGTCCACTTGAGCTAGATGAAGACGATCTTGACTCCCTCAAGTTGGACCACCTTTCTTGATTGTGTTGGCTCGATGAAGACTAGATGATTGCTCCCCCATAGTCCAGTATGGGTGAGCGACTCTTCGGCACATCTTCACAAGTCCATTGACACCACAATGGATGGAAAGATTCAAGCACTTGATCTCTTCGTGATGCTCCACTTGAACTTGCACACAGCAATCTTGATGACGATCAACACTTGATGTCATCCTTTCCATGGGTTGTATGATATCTTCCTCTTGATGCAAGCCCATGGATACGTACCTAACCCCACATAGAACTCTCACATAGACCATGGGTTAGTACACAAAGTGCAATGGACAAAGCTTACCATACCATGGGATCACTTGATCCCTCTCGGTACATCTTCTACGCTTTGTGAGTTGATCAACTTGATTCACTATTGACTTAGTCTTGATCAACCTTAAATCTTTGCAACTCTCTTCATTTGGATGATGTATTGAAGGTAAACATGAATGATCACACAACCTTCTTCTTCAAGACATGCTTGTAATAATCTCAACACTCACATGACCAATCTTTGGATAATTCCTTAATAGCACCTTGGTCAACTCCTAAACTCCTTGAAACCAACACATGGAATTCAAGAAAAGCCTATGGACAGATCCTTCAAATATAACTCAAGAAAACCATTAGTCCATAGAGATTGTCATCAATTACCAAAACCAAACATGGGGGCACCGCATGTTCTTTCAGTTGTTTTAGTCATTGATATTCAAATTGGAGTCTACTTTCTTTTCGCGACAGTGGCTCTCAAGAAATCCACGGAGCCAAAAATATTCAAGCCGACTATGGTCTGTGGTCCTACGCGTAGCAACCACAAAGATGCATTCTTCCTTGAGCTTACCTCCCAAAAAACCTCCTCTGGGTACAAAATGGCTTGTAAATGGCAATTTATCATGCCCGCTAGATGAACCGTGCCAATGTGAATAACAGTTGTCTGGTCTGGTTTCGCAACACTCTCAATACTTGCGAGCTCAAGGAGATCCACCTAAAAAATAGGAAGTTCACTTTGAGCAACGGAAAAAATCCCACTCTTTGCAAACTCGATAGCTTCTTTGTAACAAAGACTGGGACATATATTTCGCGACACACATTCTACATGCCCTTTCCTCATCACTTTCCGACCACTGCCCACTTTTGCTCACCAACAACGTTGGACCAAAGAAGCCCAAGTCCTTCTGCTTCAAGAACCATTGGATCAAGATGCCCGGTTTCCAAAATGCAGTGAGTGAATCTTGGAACTAACACTCTGCTCATGTTGAGCCATTTCAAAGACTCTTCCACAACCTAAAGAGAACGAGTCAGAAACTGGGGAGCAAGACCCTATTTGTAAAATCCAAAGACCAGTTGCATATGGCCCTCGAGGTTATTATCCATCTTGACTTGGCCCAAGAACAACAGGTACTATCCCCGGATGAGTGGGATCTTCGGAAAAGACTTAAGAGGAAGGTCATTAGCTTGGCAATGCTGGAAAAGCTAGAACACAACAAAACTCCAGAATCACAAATCTGAAAGAAGGGGATGCCAACACTCGATATTTCCACCTCCCGGGTCAACCACCGCAGGCGGGAAAACTTTATCCAATGCCTGAAGCACAACAATGACTGGGTTGCTGAACATGGGCAGAAGGAAAATATTGTGCATCAACACTTCACTAACATTGCTATGAAAGGGCCTTGCGCAGCATAGACATCAACTAGGACATCCTTCCTCCTCCTGGTTGTGATCTTTGGGGCCTTGATGGGCCTTTCTCAGAGGAATATGTGAAGGTTGGCGCGTTTAATATGTCAGGCGACAAAGTCCTGGGACCGGATGGGTTCACCAGGGCTTTCTTTAAAGCTTGTTGGAACATTGTCAAAGGTGACATCATGATGGCCATCAACCACTTTGCGAACCTCAATGCCTCTCATTTCCACTGGTTGAACTCCGCGAGTGTCACCCTTCTTCTGAAGAAAGATGGTACCGAGGACATCACCGACTTCCGTCCCATTAGTGTTATCCATGTCGTTGCTAAGATCACTAACAAATTGATGTCCAACATCCTTGCCCCTCACATGAGTGCCTAGTCTCACAAGCTCAAAGTGCATTCATTAGAAGAATGTGCATCCATGATAATTTCATGTATGTGCGCAACCTCGCGCAGCGACTCCACCATAAGAAAACCCTCGCGCTTCTTTTCAAGCTGGACATCAATAAAGCATTTGACTCTGTGAGATGGGACTTCCAGCTTGATTTGCTCCAACATCTTGGTTTCCCCCTCGATTCCGAGGTTGGGTCTGTCTTGTCTATGGATTCTTCATGTGTTCTGCTCAACGGTGTTCCTGGTACCCCAATAAAGCTTAGGTGTGGTTTGAGGTAGGGGGGCCACTCTTCCCTCTACTCTTTGTGCTTGCCATAGATCCATTATGTCAAATCCTTCGGAAGGACACCGAGCATGGAAAGCTACATCTTGTCGGTGGACAAGCCATGCCTATTATGGCCTCCCTCTACCCGGACAACTCAATGGTTTTTCTTGCCTCCATCAAAGACAATGTCAAGTTCTTTGCTGACACTTTGAAGTGTTTTGGAGAGGTTACTAGACTGGTCATGAACTGCAACAAAAGCCTTGTCGCTCCGATCCGTTGTGAAAACGTGGACCTCACTGACATCCTCCAACCTTTTATGGCCAACCGCTCTTCCTTTTTTGTGCAAGCACAACTCACTCAACGAAATTAGAGATAAATAACTTCAGTATCTCATGGAGCCTCTACCCCGACCCCGCACCGCCCCAGCTCCAACTCCGGCGGCCTCCTCTCCCTCCAACATTGCTGCTCCACCCCTCTCCCGCGACCCTCACCTTCTCTACCCAGGGACGGATGGGAAGGGCCCAGATCCACAGTGGTGATTCGAAACCTAGTCGCCTCCCGGGTCGCCTCCGCCCGGGCGACTCCGGAGGATCCTCCGTCGTCCCCTCCATCCCCCTTCATCGGTGTGCCCCTGGCCAGCGGTGCTGTCGATGCCGACGATGGTGGCGGCTCCCTTCTCATCTATAGATGGAGGGGGAGGAGAGTGCACCATGGCGGCGGCTCCATGGGCGGTTGTGGAGTAGTGGCAGTGGTTCAAGCGCGACGCACCCTATAGTCGTGGCCTGAAGCCGGAGCGGCATCTTCGCGGAGGGTGGTGCGCAGTGTCAGCATGAATCTCCAGCGGCGCGGTGGTGCATCGGGTCAGGGACTAAGGGTACGATCCGGTTCGCCCCTACCATGTATTGTTTGTGGTTCTGCACTGCGGCTGCCTTCTCCGATGCTGCTCCGATCGGCGGTGTGGGGGCCTGCTGGTACGTCTCCAACGTATCTATAATTTTTTATTGTTCCATGTTGTTATATTATCATTATTGGATGTTTTCCAATCATTTTATAGCAACTTTATATCATTTTTGGGACTAACCTATTGACATAATGCCAAGTGCTAGTTGCTATTTTCTGCCTGTTTTTTACACCGCGGGGAATCAATATCAAACGGAATCCAAATGCAGCGAAACTTTTTTTGAATTTTTTTGGACCAGAAGACATCCAGTGGGCCAAAGAAGTACCGAAGAGGGGGCCCGAGGTGAGCACAAGACACCTGGGCGCGCCTGGGACTGGGTTGTGCCCACCTCGGTGGCCTCCCGCACCGCCTCTTTGCTCTATAAATACCCCAATATTCTAGAAACCCTAGGGGAGTCGACGAAAATCAATTCCAGCCGCAGCAAGTTCCAGAACCACTAGATCCAATCTAAACACCATCACGAAGGGGTTCATCATCCTCATTGGTGCCTCTCCAATGATGCGTGAGTAGTTCATTGTAAACCTACGGGTCCGTGATATGTCTCCAATGTATCTACTTATCCTAACGCTTTTCCTCTTGTTTTGGACTCTAATTTGCATGATTTGAATGAAACTAACCCCAGACTGACGATGTTTTCCGTAGAACTACCATGGTGTTGTTTTTGTGCAGAAATAAAAGTTCTCGGAATGGAACAAAACTTTGCGAGGATTTTTATATCAATAAAGAGAATTTCTGGAGCCAAGAGATGCCTGAGGGAGGCACCTGGGTGGGCACAACCCACCAGGGCGCACCTGCCCCCAAGTGCGCCCAGGTGGGTGCTGCCCACCTGATGGCCCCGCTGACCCTGAAACCGACGCTATAAAATCACATTATTCCAGAAAAAAATTAGTGATAAAGAATTATCGCGTTTCACGAGATGGAGCCGCCACCGTCTGTTGTTCTTCATTGGGAGGCCAGATCTGGAGTCCGTTTGGGGCTCCGGAGAGGGGGGTCTTTGATCTTCGTCATCACCAACACATCTCCATCGCCAATTCCATGATGCTCCCCACCGAGAGTGAGTAATCCCTTCGTAGGCTTGCTGGTCGGTGAGGAGTTGGATGAGATTCATCATGTAATCGAGTTAGTTTTGTTAGGGCTTGATCCCTAGTATCCACTATGTTCTGAGATTGATGTTGCTATGCCTTTGCCATGCTTAATGCTTGTCACTTTGGGCCCGTGTGCCATGATTTCAGATATGAACCATTTATGTTATCACCTTTATATCCATGTTCTAGATACGATATTGCAAGTTATAGTCACGTACTACATTTTATGATCCGGCAACCCCGGAGTGACAACAGTCAGGACCACTCCCGGTGATGACCGTAGTTTGAGGAGTTCATGTATTCACCATGTGTTAATGCTTTGTTCCGGTTCTCTACTAAAAGGAGGCCTTAATATCCCTTAGTTTCCAATAGGACCCCGCTGCCATGGGAGGGTAGGACAAAAGATGTCATGCAAGTTCTTTCCATAAGCATGTATGACTATTTACGGAATACATGCCTGCATTATATTTATGAAATGGAGCTAGTGCCGTATCGCCCTAGGCTATAACTGTCTCATGATGAATACCAAAACGAGTCACCGATCCAATGCCTACGAATTTATCTTATATTTTTCTTGCTAAGTTACTACTGCTACTGCTATCGTTACTGCTACAATATCACTGTTATCACTATTGCCGTTACCTTTGCTACTGCTGCTATAATCAAAACTATAATACTACTATGCTACTGATCACTTTGCCGCAAATAATTAATCTCCCGGTGTTGTTGAATTGACAACTCAGCTGCTAATACCTTCAAATATTCTTTGGCTCCCCTTGTGTCAAATCTATAAATTTGGGTTGAATACTCTACCCTCAAAAAATGTTGCGATCCCCTATACTTGTGGGTTATCAAGACCTGACGCCGCTGCCGGGGAGCATAGCTATATTTGTTGAGTCACTTGGGATTATTATCATACTATCACTATGAAGAATCTGAAGGATGCTAAGACTATTTTTTCCACAAAGACGAGGGGAGGTAAGGAACTGCCATCCAGCTCCGATTTAGATTCACCTTCTGTCATAAGTAAACTTGCAACACCACAACATGCTATTAATTCTGATATGTTGCAATTAATTGATGATGCGACTTCTGTTATGAATGCTACTCATGATGATGCTAGTACCTTGCTTGATGATGATGTGCCACTAGGTGAATTTCTTGATGAACAAATTGCTAGAGTAAGACAACATGATATTATTGAATCTGATGATGAACTTGAAGCTGAAAATCTTGAAACACCCACTAGAACTAGTCCTCCTAGATATGAATTGCCAAGGGTACGGAAAGTTATACTACGAGTGAGGAGACAACTAGAGATATTCTTGATTGTAAGGATAGAGATGACCTAGGGAAATTATTATGCAAGTATAAAGAAAGATCTGTGAATGCTAAAATGAAATGTGATCCTGAGTTTGCTACTTCACCTATTTTTATTGATGATAAGGATTATGAATTCTCTGTCGACCCAGAGTTAATCACTTTGGTTGAATCTGATCCTTTCCATGGTTATGAAACTGAAACTGTTGTGGCACATCTTACTAAGTTGAATGATATAGCCACCCTTTTTGGTCATGATGAGAAGATTCGCAATTACTATATTCTCAAGCTATTTCCGTTCTCATTAAAGGGTGATGCTAAAGCTTGGTACAATACTCTTGCTCCTGGTTGTGTAGGTAGTCCCCAGGATATGATTTATTACTTCTCTAAAAGTATTTCCCTGCTCATAAGAAACAAGCTGCCTTGCAGGAAATATTTAACTTTGTGCAAATTGAGGGAGAGAGTCTCCCACAAGCTTGGGGGAGACTTCTCCAATTGCTTAATGCTTTGCCTGATCATCCTCTTAAGAAAAATGAAATAGTTGATATCTTCTATAATGGACTAACTGATGCTTCTAGGGATTTCCTAGATAGTTGTGCTGGTTGTGTTTTCAGGGAATGAACTATTGGGCAAGCTGAAGAATTATTGAATAACATATTAAAAAATTATGATGATTGGACTCATCCTGAAACACCTATTAAACCCACTCCGAAGAAGAGGGGTATCTTATTGAAGGAAACATGCCCTAGAGGCAATAATAAAGTTATTATTTATTTCCTTATTTCATGATAAATGTTCATTATTCATGCTAGAATTGTATTAACCGGAAACTTAGTACATGTGTGAATACACAGACAAAACATATTGTTGCTAGTATGCCTCTACTTGAATAGCTCGTTAACCAAAGATGGTTATGTTCCCTATCCATAGACATGTGTTGTCATTTGATGAACGGGATCACATCATTAGAGAATGATGTGATGGACATGACCCATCTGTTAGCTTAGCATTATGATCGTTACAGGTTTCATTGCTACTGCTTTCTTCATGACTTATACAAGTTCCTCGGACTATGAGATTATGCAACTCCCAAATACCGGAGGAACACTTTGTGTGCTACCAAACGTCACAACGTAAATGGGTGATTATAAAGGTGCTCTACAGGTGTCTCTGAAGGTGTTTGTTGGGTTGGCATAGATCAAGATTAGGATTTGTCACTCCGTGTTTCGGAGAGGTATCTCTGGGCCCTATCGATAATACTCATCACTATAAGCCTTGCAAGCATTGTGACTAATGAGTTAGTTGTGGGATGAAGTATTATGGAACGAGTAAAGAGACTTGCCGGTAACGATATTGAACTAGGTATGATGATACCGACGATCGAATCTCGGGCAAGTAACATACCAATGATAAAGGGAACAACGTATGTTGTTATGCAGTTTGACCGATAAAGATCTTCGTAGAATATGTAGGAACCAATACGAGCATCCAGGTTCCGCTATTGGTTATTGACCGGAGACGTGTCTCGGTCATGTCTACATAGTTCTTGAACCCGTAGGGTCCACACGCTTAACATTCGATGATGATTGGTATTATGATTTTATGTGATTTGATGTACCGAAGGTTGTTCGGAGTCCCGGATGAGATCACGGACATGACGAGAAGTCTCGAAATGGTCGAGACATAAAGATTGATATATTGTACCATGTTATTCGGACACCAAAAGTGTTCCATATAGTTTCGGATAAAGCCAGAGTGTCGGAGGGTTACCAGCCCCCCCGGGAAGTAATGGGCCTTAGTGGGCCGTTAGGGGAGAGAGAGAGGGCCGCACCAGGAGGTGTTAACCCCCCAAGGGGAGTTCGAATAGGACAAGGGGAGGGGGGTGCGGCCCCTCTTTCCCTCTCCCTCTCCCTCTCCTTCCTTCTCCTCCTAGTTGGACTAGGAAAGGGGGAACCTACTCCTACTTGGAGTAGGATTCCCCCTTGGGCACGCCCCTTGTGGCCGGCCGGCCCCCCTCCTCTCCTCCTTTATATATGGGGTAGGGGGTCACCCCAAAGACAAACAAGATGATCTTTATCCATGTGCGGTGCCCCCTTCACAGTTTTCCACCTCGGTCATATCGTCGTAGTGCTTAAGCAAAGCCCTGTGCCGGTAACATCATCATCACCTTCACCACTCCGTCATGCTGACGGAACTCTCCCTCGGCCTCAGCTGGAACTAGAGTTCGAGGGACGTCACCGAGCTGAACGTGTGCAGATCGCGGAGGTGTCGTGCGTTCGGTACTTGATTGGTTGGATCGCGAAGACGTTCGACTACATCAACCGCGTTACTTAACGCTTCCGCTTTCAGTCTACGAGGGTACGTGGACACACTCTCCCCTCTTGTTGCTATGCATCACATAGATAGATCTTGCGTGATCGTAGGAATTTTTTTGAAATTACTGTGTTCCCCAACAGTGGCATCCGAGCCAGGTCTATGCGTAGATGTTATATGCATGAGTAGAACACAAGTGAGTTGTGGGCGATAATAGTCATACTGCTTATCCCCAACGTCTTACTTTGATTTGGCGGTATTGTTGGATGAAGCGGTGTAGGATCGAAAGTATGTCTAGAGGGGGGTGATTAGACTACTTGACCAAATAAAAATCTAGCATTTTCCCATTTTAGTTCTTGGCAGATTTTAGCAACTTAGCACAAGTCAAGCAATCACAATTACAATTCAAGCAAGCATGCAAAGAGTATATAAGCAGCGGAAAGTAAAGCATGAAACTTGCAAGAAAGTAAAGGGAAGGGATTGGAGAATGCAAATGCAGTTGGAGACACGGATGTTTTTGTCGTGGTTCCGATAGGTGGGGCTATCGTACATCCACGTTGACGGAGACTTCAGCCCATGAAGGGTAACGACTGCGTGGGTCCATGGAGGGCCCCACCCATGAAGGGTCCACAAAGAAGCAACCTTGTCTATCCCACCATGGCCATCGCCCACGAAGGACTTGCCTCACTAGGGTAGATCTTCATGAAGTAGGCGATCTCCTTGCCCTTACGAACTCCTTGGTTCAACTCTACAATCTTGTCAGAGGCTCCCAAGTGACACCTAACCAATCTAGGAGACACCACTCTCCAAAAGGTAATAGATGGTGTGTTGATGATGAACTCCTTGCTCTTGTGCTTCAAATGATAGTCTCCCCAACACTCAACTCTCTCTCATAGGATTGGATTTGGTGGAAAGAAGATTTGAGTGGAAAGCAACTTGGGGAAGGCTAGAGATCAAGATTCATATGGTTGGATCGGAATATCTTGGTCTCACCACATGAGTAGGTGGTTCTCTCTCAAAAAATGAGTAGTGGAAGTGTAGGCATGTTCTGATGGCTTCCCTCACGAACGAGGAGAGGGTGGAGGGGTATATATAGCCTCCACACAAAATCTAAGCGTTACACACAATATACCAAACTCGGTGGGACCGAATGATAAAACTCGGTCGGACTGATTCAGTACATTATGTGACCATTAGGAATTTCAGCGAGACCGACATGTCAACTCGGCGGGACCAATATCATTAGGGTTAGGGCATAACGTAATCTCGGTTTGACCGATTACACAAACTCGGTGGGACTGACTTTGGTAATTAGCTAACCAGAGAGTTGGTCAGGCAAACTCAGTGGGACCGATTCGCTCATCTCGGTTGGACCGAAACATTACAAAAGGGAAACAGAGAGTTTACATTGCAAACTCGGTGGGACCGATCGCTCATCTCGGTTTGACCGAAATGTTACGAAGGGAAACAGAGAGTTTACAATCCCATCTCGGTGAGACCGAGATCCCTATTAGTGAGACCGAAAATAGTAGGGTTTCTGGCAGTGGCTATGTCAAGTGAACTCGATGGCGCCGGATGTATCAAATTGGTGGGGCCGAGTTTGACTTTTGATTTGGGACATATGTGTATGTGAGAAAGTGGTTGAGGGCTTTGGAGCATATCACTAAGCATCATGAGAGCAAGCAAGCCATTAAGCAACACCTCATCCCCTTTTAATAGTACTAGCTTTCCTATAGACTCAATGTGATCTTGGATCACTAAAAGTAAAATGTAGAGTCTTGAACTTTGAAGCTTGAGCCAATCCTTTGTCCTTAGCATTTTGAGGGGTCCACATTCCTAATCCATGCCATGCCAATCATTGCACTTTCCTGAAATGTTTATCTTTAAATGACATTAGTTCAATGAGCTATATGTTGGAAATATGCCCTAGAGGCAATAATAAAAGTATTATTATTATATTTCCTTGTTCATGATAATTGTCTTTTATTCATGCTATAACTGTATTATCCGGAAATCGTAATACACGTGTGAATACATAGACCACAATATGTCCCTAGTGAGCCTCTAGTTGACTAGCTTGTTGTGATCAACAGATAGTCATGGTTTCCTGGCTATGGACATTGGATGTCGTTGATAACGGGATCACATCATTAGGAGAATGATGTGATGGACAAGACCCAATCCTAAGCATAGCACAAAGATCGTGTAGTTCGTTTGCTAGAGCTTTGCCAATGTCAAGTATCTCTTCCTTTGACCATGAGATCGTGTAACTCCTGGATACCGTAGGAGTGCCTTGGGTGTATCAAACGTCACAACGTAACTGGGTGACTATAAAGGTGCACTACAGGTATCTCCGAAAGTATCTATTGTTTTATGCGGATCGAGACTGGGATTTGTCACTCCGTGTAAACGGAGAGGTATCTCTGGGCCCACTCGGTAGGACATCATCATATGCGCAATGTGACCAAGGAGTTGATCACGGGATGATGTGTTACGGAACGAGTAAAGTGACTTGCTGGTAACGAGATTGAACAAGGTATCGGTATACCGACGATCGAATCTCGGGCAAGTAACATACCGATAGACAAAGGGAATTGAATACGGGATCGATTGAGTCCTTGACATCGTGGTTCATCCGATGAGATCATCATGGAACATGTGGGAGCCAACATGGGTATCCAGATCCCGCTGTTGGTTATTTACCGGAGAACGTCTCGGTCATGTCTGCATGTCTCCCGAACCCGTAGGGTCTACACACTTAAGGTTCGATGACGCTAGGGTTATAAAGGAAGCTTGTATGTGGTTACCGAATGTTGTTCGGAGTCCCAGATGAGATCCCGGACGTCACGAGGAGTTCCGGAATGGTCCGGAGGTAAAGATTTATATATAGGAAGTCCTGTTTCGGCCATCGGGACAAGTTTCGGGGTCATCGGTATTGTACCGGGACCACCGGAAGGGTCCCGGGGGCCCACCGGGTGGGGCCACCTGCCCCGGGGGGCCACATGGGCTGTAGGGGGTGCGCCTTGGCCTACATGGGCCAAGGGCACCAGCCCCAAGAGGCCCATGCGCCTAGGGAACCCTAGAGGGAAGAGTCCTCAAGGGGGAAGGCACCTCCGAGGTGCCTTGGGGAGGATGGACTCCTCCCCCCCCCTCTTGGCCGCCGCACCAGATGCCATCTGGAGGCTGGCCGCCGCCCCTTGGGGTGGGAAACCCTAAAGGGGGCGCAGCCCTCCCCTTCCCCTATATATATGAGGCCTAGGGGCTGCCCATAAGACGCGATTTGATCTCTTGTTGGTGCAGCCCTGCCCCTCTCCCTCCTCCTCCTCTCCCATGGTGCTTGGCGAAGCCCTGCTGGATTGCCACGCTCCTCCATCACCACCACGCCGTTGTGCTGCTGTTGGATGGAGTCTTCCTCAACCTCTCCCTCTCTCCTTGCTGGATCAAGGCGTGGGAGACGTCACCGGGCTGTACGTGTGTTGAACGCGGAGGTGCCGTCCGTTCGGCACTTGGTCATCGGTGATTTGAATCACGACGAGTACGACTCCATCAACCCCGTTCACTTGAACGCTTCCGCTTAGCGATCTACAAGGGTATGTAGATTCACTCCCCTTTCTACTCGTTGCTGGTCTCTCCATAGATAGATCTTGGTGTTACGTAGGAAAATTTTTGAATTTCTGCTACGTTCCCCAACAGTGGTATCAGAGCTAGGTGTATTGCGTAGATTCTTTGCACGAGTAGAACACAAAGTAGTTGTGGGCGTTGATGTTGTTCAATATGCTTACCGTTACTAGTCCAATCTTGTTTCGACGGTATTGTGGGATGAAGCGGCCCGGACCGACCTTACACGTACTCTTACGTGAGATAGGTTCCACCGATTGACATGCACTTGGTGCATAAGGTGGCTAGCGGGTGCCAGTCTCTCCCACTTTAGTCGGAACGGATTCGATGAAAAGGGTCCTTATGAAGGGTAAATAGCAATTGGCATATCACGTTGTGGTTTTGCGTAGGTAAGAAACGTTCTTGCTAGAACCCATAGCAGCCACGTAAAACATGCAAACAACAATTAGAGGACGTCTAACTTGTTTTTGCAGGGTATGCTATGTGATGTGATATGGCCAAGAAGAATGTGATGAATGATATGTGATGTATGAGATTGATCATGTTCTTGTAATAGGATTCACGACTTGCATGTCGATGAGTATGACAACCGGCAGGAGCCATAGGAGTTGTCTTTATTTTTTGTATGACCTGCGTGTCATTGAAGAACGCCATGTAACTTACTTTACTTTATTGCTAAATGCGTTAGCCATAGAAGTAGAAGTAGTCGTTGGCGTGACAACTTCATGAAGACACGATGATGGAGATCATGATGATGGAGATCATGGTGTCATGCCGGTGACGATGATGATCATGGAGCCCCGAAGATGAAGATCAAAAGGAGCAAAATGATATTGGCCATATCATGTCACTGTTTGATTGCATGTGATGTTTATCATGTTTATGCATCTTGTTTACTTAGGACGACGGTAGTAAATAAGATGATCCCTTACAAAAAAATTTCAAGAAGTGTTCCCCCCTAACTGTGCACCGTTGCTACAGTTCGTCGCTTCTAAGCACCACGTGATGATCGGGTGTGATGGATTCTTACGTTCACATACAACGGGTGTAAGACAGTTTTACACAGCGAAAACACTTAGGGTTAACTTGACGAGCCTAGCATGTGCAGACATGGCCTCGGAACACGGAGACCGAAAGGTCGAGCATGAGTCGTATAGTAGATACGATCAACATGAAGATGTTCACCGACGTTAACTAGTCCGTCTCACGTGATGATCGGACATGGCCTAGTTGACTCGGATCATGTGATCACTTAGATGACCAGAGGGATGTCTATCTAAGTGGGAGTTCATAAGATGAACTTAATTATCTTGAACATAGTCAAAAGACCTTTTTGCAAATTATGTCGTAGCTCGCGCTTTAGTTCTACTGTTTTAGATATGTTCCTAGAGAAAATATAGTTGAAAGTTGACAGTAGCGATTATGCGATCAGTAGATAGCTTATGTCCTTAATGCACCGCTTAGTGTGCTAAACCCCAAACGTCGTTTGTGGATGTTTCAAACATCGAACATACACGTTTTGATAACTGCGTGATAGTTCAGTTAAATGGTTTAAGTAGAGGCACCAAAGACGTT
Organism: Triticum dicoccoides; assembly: GCF_002162155.2. Taxonomy (NCBI): domain Eukaryota; kingdom Viridiplantae; phylum Streptophyta; class Magnoliopsida; order Poales; family Poaceae; genus Triticum; species Triticum dicoccoides. Next base: position 531,119,088 of record NC_041381.1, on the reverse strand, counting down.
TTCGAAACGTCACGGAACATATGAGATGTTTCGAGGGCTGAAATTGGGATTTCAGGCTCGTGCCCACGTCAAGAGGTATGAGACCTCCGGCGATTTTCTTAGCCTGCAAACTAAGGGAGAAAAGCTCAATCGTTGAGCTTGTGCTCAGATTGTCTGAGTGCAACAATCACTTGAATCAAGTGGGAGTTAATCTTCCAGATGAGATAGTGATGTTTCCCCAAAGTCATTGCCACCAAGCTGCTAGAGCTTCGTGATGAACTATAACATATCAGGGATAGATATGATGATCCTTGGGGTATTCGCGATGTTTGACACCGCGAAAGTAGAAATCAAGAAGGAGCATCAATTGTTGATGGTTGGTGAAACCACTAGTTTCAAGAAGGGCAAGGGAACAAAGGGATACTTCATCAAACGGCAATTCAGCTGCTGCTCTAGTGAAGAAACCCGAGGTTGAACCCAAACCCGAGACTAAGTGCTTCTGTAATAAGGGGAACAACCACTGGAGCAGGATTACCCTAGATACTTGGTAGATGAGAAGGCTGGCAAGGTCGATAGAAGTATATTGGATATACATTATGTTAATGTGTACTTTACTAGTACTCCTAGTAGCACAAGGGTATTAGATACCGGTTCGGTTGCTAAGTGTTAGTAACTCGAAATAAAAGCTACGGAATAAAACGGAGACTGGCTAAAGGTGAGCTGACGATATGTGTTGGAAGTGTTTCCAAGTTTAATGTGATCTAACATCGCACGCTCCCTCTACCATCAAGATTAGTATTAAACCTGAATAAAGTGCTCTTGCACCTAAAGGAATGGTTTATTGAATCTTGATCGTAGGGATACACATTTTCATGCCAAAAGATATAAGATAGTAATGATAGTACCACTTACTTGTGGCACTGCCATGTAAGTCATAATGGTATAAAACGCATGAAGAAGCTCCATGTTGATGGATCTTTGGAGTCACTCATTTTTGAAAAGTTTGAGACATGCGAACCATGTCTATTGGTATATATGCATGAAGAAACTCCATGCAAATGGACCGTTTGAACTCACTTGATTTTGAATCACTTGAGATATGCAAATCATACCACATAGGCAAGATGACTGAAAAGCCTCGGTTTCAGTAAAATGGAACAAGATAGCAACTTGTTGGAAGCAACACATTTTGATGTGTGCAGTCCAATGAGTGCTGAGGCATGCAGTGAATATCGTTATGTTCTTACTTCACAGATGATTTGAGTAGATGTTGAGAATATTTACTTGATGAAACACAAGTCTGAATTATTGAATGGTTCAAGTAATTTCAGAGTGAAGTTTAAGATCTTCGTGACAAGATGATAGAATGTCTATGATATGATCATAGAGATGAATATCTGAGTCACGAGTTTTGGCACACAATTAAGACATTGTGGAAATTGTTTCGCAATTAATACCGCCTGGAACACCATAGTGTGATGGTGTGTCCGAACATCATAACTGCATCCTATTGGATATGATGCATACCATGATGTCTCTTATCGAATTACCACTATTGTTCATGGGTTAAGCATTAGAGACAACCACATTCACTTTAAATAGGGCACCACGTAATTCCGTTGAGACGACACCGTTATGGTTTAGAGAAACCTAAGTTGTCGTTTCTTAAAGGTTTGGGGCTGCGACGCTTATGTGAAAAAGTTTCAGCTTGATAAGCTCGAACCCAAAGCGGATAAAATGCATCTTCATAGGACACCCAAAAACAGTTGGGTATACCTCCTAATTCAGATCCGAAAGCAATATGGATTGTTTCTTGAATCGGGTCCTTTCTCGAGGAAAGGTTTCTCTCGAAAGAGTTGAGTGGGAGGATGGTGGAGACTTGATGAGGTTACTGAACCGCCTCTTCAACTAGTGTCTGGCAGGGCACAGGAAGTTGTTCCTGTGGCACCTACACCAATTGAAGTGGAAGCTTATGATATTGATCATGAAACTTCGGATCAAGTCACTACCAAACCTCGTAGGACGACAAGGACACGTACTACTTCGGAGTGGTAAGGTGATCCTGTCTTGAAGGTCATGTTGCTAGACAACAATGAACCTACGAGCTATGGAGAAGCGATGGTGGGCCCGAATTCCGACAAATGGTTAGAAGCCATGAAATCCGAGATAGTACCCATATATCAGAACAAAGCATGGACTTTGATGGACTTGCCCGATGATCGGCAATCCATTGAGATAAATGGATCTTTTAAGAAGAAGACGGACGTGGATGGTAATGTCACCATCTATGAAGCTCGACTTGTGGCGAAGTGTTTTCCGACAAGTTCAAGGAGTTGACTACGATGAGATTTTCTCACTCGTAGCGATGCTTAAAGTCCGTCGGAATCATGTTAGCATTAGCTGCATTTATGAAATCTGGCAGATGGATGTCAAGACAAGTTTCCTTACTAGTTTTCGTAAGGAAAGGTTGTATGCAATACAATCAGAAAAGTTTTATCGATCCTAAGGATGCTAAAAGGTATGCTAGCTCCAGCGATCCTTCTAAGGACTGGAGTAAGCATCTCGGAGTTGGAATGTACGCTTTGATGAGATGATCAAATATTTTGGATTTATACAAAGTTTATGAGAAACTTGTATTTCCAAAGAAGTGAGTGGGAGCACTATAGAATTTCTGATGAGTATATGTTGTTGACATATTGTTGATCAGAAATGACGTAGAATTTCTGGAAAGCATATAGGGTTATTTTGAAAGTGTTTTTCAATGGAAAGCCTGGATTAAGCTGCTTGAGCATTGAGCATCAAGATCTATAAGGATAGATCAAAAACGCTTAATGGTACTTTCAAATGAGCACATACCTTGACATGATCTTGAAGGTGTTCAAGATGGACCAGTCAAAGAAGGAGTTCTTGCCTGAGTTGTAAGGTACGAAGTTAAGACTTAAAGCTCGACCACGGCAGAATAGAGAGAAAGGACGAAGGTCGTCCCCTATGCTTAAGACGTAGGCTCTTCAGTATGCTATGCTGTGTACCGCACCTGAAGTGTGCCTTGCCATGAGTCAGTCAAGGGGTACAAGAGTGATCCAAGAATGGCTCACAGGACAGCGGTCAAAGTTATCCTTAGTAACTAGTGGACTAAGGAATTTTCTCGATTATGGAGGTGGTAAAAGAGTTCGTCGTAAAGGTTACGACGATGCAAGCTTGACACCTATCCGAATAGCTCTGAGTAGAGAGACCGGATACATATAATGGAGCAATAATTTAGAATAGCTCCAAGTAGAACAGTTGTTTGGAATAGCTCCAAATAGAGCGTGGTAGCTGCATCTAGGAGATGACATAGAGATTTGAAAAGCACACACGGATCTGAAAGGTTCAGACCCGTTGACTAAAACCTCTCTCACAAGCAACATGATCAAACATAAAACTCATTGAGTGTTAATCACATAGTGATGTGAACTAGACTACTGACTCTAGTAAACTCTTGGGTATTAGTCACATGGCGATGTGACCTGTGAGTGTTAATCACATGGCGATGTGAACTAGATTATTGACTCTAGTGCAAGTGGGAGACTGTTGGAAATATGCCCTAGAGGCAATAATAAAAGTATTATTATTATATTTCCTTGTTCATGATAATTGTCTTTTATTCATGCTATAACTGTATTATCCGGAAATCGTAATACACGTGTGAATACATAGACCACAATATGTCCCTAGTGAGCCTCTAGTTGACTAGCTCGTTGTGATCAACAGATAGTCATGGTTTCCTGGCTATGGACATTGGATGTCGTTGATAACGGGATCACATCATTAGGAGAATTATGTGATGGACAAGACCCAATCCTAAGCATAGCACAAAGATCGTGTAGTTCGTTTGCTAGAGCTTTGCCAATGTCAAGTATCTCTTCCTTTGACCATGAGATCGTGTAACTCCTGGATACCGTAGGAGTGCCTTGGGTGTATCAAACGTCACAACGTAACTGGGTGACTATAAAGGTGCACTACAGGTATCTCCGAAAGTATCTATTGTTTTATGCGGATCGAGACTGGGATTTGTCACTCTGTGTAAACGGAGAGGTATCTCTGGGCCCACTCGGTAGGACATCATCATATGCGCAATGTGACCAAGGAGTTGATCACGGGATGATGTGTTACGGAACGAGTAAAGTGACTTGCCGGTAACGAGATTGAACAAGGTATCGGTATACCGACGATCGAATCTCGGGCAAGTAACATACCGATAGACAAAGGGAATTGAATACGGGATCGATTGAGTCCTTGACATCGTGGTTCATCCGATGAGATCATCGTGGAACATGTGGGAGCCAACATGGGTATCCAGATCCCGCTGTTGGTTATTTACCGGAGAACGTCTCGGTCATGTCTGCATGTCTCCCGAACCCGTAGGGTCTACACACTTAAGGTTCGATGACGCTAGGGTTATAAAGGAAGCTTGTATGTGGTTACCGAATGTTGTTCGGAGTCCCGGATGAGATCCCGGACGTCACGAGGAGTTCCGGAATGGTCCGGAGGTAAAGATTTATATATAGGAAGTCCTGTTTCGGCCATCGGGACAAGTTTCGGGGTCATCGGTATTGTACCGGGACCACCGGGTGGGGCCACCTGCCCCGGGGGGCCACATGGGCTGTAGGGGGTGCGCCTTGGCCTACATGGGCCAAGGGCACCAGCCCCAAGAGGCCCATGCGCCTAGGGAACCCTAGAGGGAAGAGTCCTCAAGGGGGAAGGCACCTCCGAGGTGCCTTGGGGAGGATGGACTCCTCCCTCCCTCTTGGCCGCCGCACCAGATGCCATCTGGAGGCTGGCCGCCGCCCCTTGGGGTGGGAAACCCTAAAGGGGGCGCAGCCCTCCCCTTCCCCTATATATATGAGGCCTAGGGGCTGCCCATAAGACGCGATTTGATCTCTTGTTGGTGCAGCCCTGCCCCTCTCCCTCCTCCTCCTCTCCCATGGTGCTTGGCGAAGCCCTGCTGGATTGCCACGCTCCTCCATCACCACCACGCCGTTGTGCTGCTGTTGGATGGAGTCTTCCTCAACCTCTCCCTCTCTCCTTGCTGGATCAAGGCGTGGGAGACGTCACCGGGCTGTACGTGTGTTGAACGCGGAGGTGCCGTCCGTTCGGCACTTGGTCATCGGTGATTTGAATCACGACGAGTACGACTCCATCAACCCCGTTCACTTGAACGCTTCCGCTTAGCGATCTACAAGGGTATGTAGATTCACTCCCCTTTCTACTCGTTGCTGGTCTCTCCATAGATAGATCTTGGTGTTACGTAGGAAATTTTTTGAATTTCTGCTACGTTCCCCAACACTATATGTTGTAGATCATTACCAAAACCACCCAGGGATAGTTGCACTTCCAATATCCCCCTTTTTGGTAATTGATGACAACATATAGATCAAAGCTTTGACAAATGATGATAAGATTGGAATACATTGTCGCTTTGAGAGGTATGTGATAAGTAAGAGCTCCCCCTAAATTTGTGCATTAAATAAGATTTGCTTTGGACTGCAAATGCACAATTTGTAAGGATCATGGGCTACTCTTCCATGTCACATACATCTTGGTGGAGTGCTCAAAATGATAACAATAAAATCATGCACTCATCACCAAGCAAAGTGAATGATCATATATGAAATTAAGAGATAATATCATTGGAGCACACATTAAAGTAGCATATGATCAACCACATGATCATCCAATTATCTCTCTGAAGACATAATGTAGCAAGCAGGCATACAATAAAGTTCAACCAAAGAGACACAAAAAAGCAACACTCTCTCTCTCAAAGGCTATGATCTATACATATTTCTCCCTCTTTGGCAACAAGTTACCAAAAAAGTATAAATATGCATAGTGCTATGCGTCTCTCTCAGGCTTGGTCTCCATGAGGTGGTGTACAGATGACTCCAAGGACGAAGGCTTCTATTGATGTAGCTGGAGCTGCTAGAGTGGGTGCTGGAGGTGGTACTGAAGCTGTAGCTACTGGTGCAGATGTGGTGGTTCTAGTATCTGGTACTGGCACTACATCAGACCTCTGACCTCTAGGCACTCTAATGAAAGCATCTGTAGTAGCCTTTCCTTTCTTCTCCTCTACGTCCTCCTGAAGTTGCTCAACTACTGACTGAATCTCAGTAACTTTGACATCAAGATCATAAAATTTCTGCTCATTGATTCTCTCCACACTCTCCTAATTTTGAGTCAGGGTAGCCAAGCCCTTCTCAATCCTCAAGGTGGATTGGATCAGATATCCAAGTTGATCATGTTTGCTCTTTAAGAACACCTGAGATGCCTCTTCAGCACTTGCCATCTTTGCAACCTTTTCTGCCTTTGCCTTCTCTCTCTTCTCATGTGCTTGCACTGATGAAGGATCATTCTCATCCATGACCACAGTGTTGTCTTCAAAATCTGGCCTGAGGGGTAAATTCTCCTTGTCCAACAAATAAGTACATGTGCCCATCGATGAGCATCTGAATTTGTGGAGCATACCCACAAGACCTCTTCTGATCTGCAACAGTCCTCTTGATTGTTTCAACAATCAGACTCATCACCTTGAACTTCTGAGGAACATCAAATATGTGTAGCAAGTTGATGGAGTGGCCTCTTATCATTCTGTGATCTCTAGACTTTGGCAAAAGAGTATGCCTTGGAATGGTGTTGATTGTAGGCAGTCCTGACAACAAGTGCTTCACTGATCCAAACTTGTGAGTTTCTAGATGCTCATCTGGAATTTCCTTGTACATGTTTGCCATAGAGTTATGATCTTTCTTCTTCTTGGAATAGACATCCAAGTCATCCTCATGAGCTGCTGGTGCATTGATCAATTTTGCCCATTCATCAACATTGGACTGGTACCTTGTACCCTCTGACATCCATACAATTCTACCATCTAGATAGAAGTGAGCAGTGGAGTAGAATTGCATGATCAGCTCATCATTCCACTTGGTAAGCTTCTGGCCAACAAATTTGTCAACTCCACAGTCCTTGAAGCTGTCAAACACTCCTGGAAAATGAGCTTCATTCTCCCTGATGTATGTCCAGTCAACCCATCTCATGTCACATACTATGGGCTTCTTGTCAAGCAAAATTGTCTCATAGAAATCTTGTTGTTCTTTGGTGTGGAATCTGTAATCCATAGTTGTTCTCCTTCTTACTGCATAGGGGTCATTTTTCCTCCAAAGTCTCAAACCTGCATCCTTCCTGATGCTCATGTCCTCTACCATAGGATGTGTGTCACTGTGGTCTGGGATCTTTGGTTTGAGCTTTCTTAGCACTTGGGCTTCAGCTTCTTCTTCTGCAGCTTCAGGCACTGGGGTCTTGTTCTTCTCTTCAGCCGGAATATTTCTTGTGCTTCTCTTAACTAGAGTAGCAACTTTGGGAGCAGGTTTGGGCTTAGGAGCAGCCCCTGATCTGATTGCATCTCCCATGAGCTTCTGTGCTTTAGGTGCTGGAGCAACATCCTCTTCCTCTTCCTCTTCTCTCATCATAGAGGGCTTGCCAATAATCCTGGCAGTGGTCTTCTTGACCCTCTCTTTCCTCTTCTTCTCAGCCACAATAGTTGCTTTGGGTTCAGATTCCAATGGTTCTTGAGTGGATCCTCTAGGCTTTGACATTGGAACTCTTCTAGCTGGTGCCTTCCTGTTCAACCCTGGCTTGGTTGAAGCAGCAGTGCCATATTCCTTCTTCATCACCTTATTCTTTGAGGTGGCCTCATCCTCAGCTGCAACATAGTCTTCATCCTCTGAATCTAAGTTTCTCTTATTCCTTGCTCTAGTAGCTGCCTTGGGCAAATTACTAGGTGTGCTCCTGCTGCCCTCATCATAACTGCTGGAGGTACTAGTGCCCTCACTCAAGTGCACCTGCTCTTCAGACTTGTTCTGGCTGTCACTTTGGTCTGACATCTTGCAGGCAAACTGTCAGCAGACCCTATGAATAGGTTTTAGATGAGGTAGAGTAGATGAGCATCACAAAGTACAGAGGTTTTGCAAAACAAATGAGTCAAAAATCTTAGTTTTAGTTCTCTACAGAAGTGATCTCGGAGCTACCGAATTGACAAACTCGGTGATACCGAAGCAACTTTTGGAACCTAAACTAGTGATCTCGGTTAGACCGAGTCACAGTTCGGTGGCACCGAGATTGCTAGGGTTTCACACAGAAGTAATCTTGGTCGCACCGATTTGCATTTTTCGGTCAGACCGAAAAACACATGTGCAATGGCCTAAGCCAAATCGGTGAGACCGATTTCTACGATTCGGTCGGTCCGAGATGAGTTCTGCGGAGAGCTAACCCTAAAATTTTCGAATCAATCTAGGTCTAAGGATGATTTAACTGGATATATTGATTGCAGTCATGGCAAGAATGATGGCATTGTCCTCGTGCTAGGAATCGGAGGTAAAAGGAACAACACAAGGGGTCGAACACATACCCTAGGACGGCGGGTGTTTTCTAAGGCGGCGATGGTGAGGCAGATTCCGTCAACGGCGGCAGAATCCAATGGCGGGAGGTCGCTGGCGGCGAGGAGGCGATCCAGAGACCTGAGGAGGTAGAGTGGGACACGCGTGGGCCGAGGGGTTTTGAAGTATTTTCCAAAATCTCACCCGTGAGTATTTATATCCCGACCCTATCGGTGTGACCGAGTGGAACAACTCGGTGGCACCAAGATTGCAGAATCACAAGCGGTTGCTGCAACTCGGTGTAACCGAAGTGTTCAAATCGGTTGCACTGAGATGAAAACCTAGATCAACTTAGTGAATTCGGTTCAACCGAAGTGGATGACTCGGTCAGACCGAAATGCACAAAGAGGTTTTGGAAGTTTAAGTCTATGACAAATCGGGGACTCCGAGTGCTCCTCACACAAAGTGGTTCAAATCTGACTTGATCAACCTTTCTGATATAGCATGAATAGAGTTTGAGACGAGAAAAACATAGATAGCTAGAGAAGTTTCTTAGGCAATCTTGTCCATCCACTTGGCATAAAAAGAAAGAGCCAAACAAATAAAAACACAAGTGGATGTTCTTGAATGAGTAAAATGTGCAAACATCATGCTCACACAATAAACTGGCAAATGAAATATGTGACAAAGCATGTACAACCAATTCTAGCATCTATCAAGCAATTGGCGATGACTAGGTTATCTATATATGAGTATATTGACTTAGGAGTCAAATGAGAATATTTGATCATAGGTCATACTCATCGTTTAAGCACAAGTGGGGTTGCCACTTTTACATAAAGTATTGTTGTGTTCACACTATTAGAGTTGCTTTAGCTCAACTCTTTAGAGTAAAGCTCCCCCTAGATGTGAGATCCCCCCTAAGAGGGATGAACTAACCTTGGGTTTTTTCGATGATGACTTCATGTAGGTGTTGAAGATGTGGATGTTCAATGTTGTTGTAGATCATTTGGAGCAATCCATTGGAGTGAGTTGCACTTTCAATACCTACACGGGTTAGTCCCACAAGGAACAAACAAGGATATCCATAGACATAGAGTGAAGTACACACAAGATGATGTCCATGAAAGCATTAGGTTACCTTGTCCCTTGTCTTACCAACAAGAGGGTTTGTGACTCCTTGAAACAAGATAGGACTAGTAACGGTAAGCATATTGAACAAAATCAACGCCCACAAAAACTTGTGTTCTACTCGTGCATAGAATCTACGCAATAGACCTAGCTCATGATGCCACTGATGGGGAACGTAGCAGAAATTCAAAATTTTCTACGCATCACCAAGATCAATCTATGGAGATTCTAGCAACAAGAGAGGGAGAGGATGAGCATATTCATACCTTTGAAGATCGCTAAGCGTAAGCGTTACAAGAACGTGGATGATGGAGTCGTACTCGCGGCGATTCAAACGCAGAAGCTCCGATCTAGCACCGAACGGACGGTGCCTCTGTGTTCAACACACGTACAGCCCGGGGACGTCTCCTCCTTGTTGATCCAGTAAGGGGAGAGGAGAAGTTGAGGGAGAGCTCCGGCAGCACGACGGCGTGGTGGTGGAGCTTGCAGTTCTCTGGCAAGGCTTCGCCAAGCACTACTGAGGAGGAGGTGGAGTTGGAGAGGGGGAGGGCTGCGCCAGGGGCAGGGTCAAGCTCCCATGCGCCTCCCCACTATATATAGGGATGGAGGGGGCTGGTTTCTTTCCATCCAAGTCCATTGGGGCGTTGGCAAAGGTGGGAGGAAAGAAATCCCATCATTTCCTTCCCCACCGATTGTTATCCCCCCTTTTAAGGGATCTTGATCTTATCCCTTCGGGATATGATCTTATTCCTTCTAAGGGGGGATCTTGGTGCGCCTTGACCAGTGGTGTGGGGCCTTTGCCCCACTAACCACGTTCATGTGGGTCCCCCCATGCAGGTGGGCCCCACTCCGGAACCTTCTAGAACCTTTCCGGTACAATACCGAAAAATCCTGAACATTTTCCGGTGGCCAAAATAGGACTTCCCATATATAAATCTTTACCTCCAGACCATTCTGGAACTCCTCGTGATGTCCGAGATCTCATCCGGGACTCCGAACAACATTCGGTAACTGCACACTAATTCCCATAACAACTCTAGCATCACCGAACCTTAAGTGTGTAGACCCTACGGGTTCGGGAATCATGCAGACATGACCGAGACAGCTCTCTGGCCAATAACCAACAGCGGGATCTGGATACCCATGTTGGCTCTCACATGTTCCACGATGATCTCATCAGATGAACCACAATGTCAAGGATTCAAGCAATCCCGTATACAATTCCCTTTGTCAATCGGTATGTTACTTGCCCGAGATTCGATCGTCGGTATCCCAATACCTCGTTCAATCTCGTTACCGGCAAGTCACTTTACTCGTTCCATAATGCATGATCCCGCAACTAACTACTTAGTCACATTGAGCTCATTATGATGATGCATTACCGAGTGGGGCCAGAGATACCTCTCCGTCATATGGAGTGACAAATCCCAGTCTCGATTCGTGCCAACCCAACAGACACTTTAGGAGATACCTGTAGTGTACCTTTATAGCCACCCAGTTACGTTGTGACGTTTGGTACACCCAAAGCATTCCTACGGTATCCGGGAGTTGCACAATGTCATGGTCTAAGGAAATGATACTTGACATTAGAAAATCTTTTAGCAAACGAACTACATGATCTTGTGCTATGCTTAGGATTGGGTCTTGTCCATCACATCATTCTCCTAATGATGTGATCTCGTTATCAATGACATCCAATGTCCATGGTCAGGAAACCATAACCATCTATTGATCAACGAGCTAGTCAACTAGAGGCTCACTAGGGACATGTTGTGGTCTATGTATTCACACATGTATTATGGTTTCCAGTTAATACAATTATAGCATGAACAATAGACAATTACCATGAACAAGGAAATATAATAATAACCATTTTATTATTGCCTCTAGGGCATATTTCCAATAGTCTCCCACTTGCACTAGAGTCAATAATCTAGTTCACATCACTATGTGATTGTAATGAATCCAACACCTATTGGGTTTGATCATATCTCGCTTGTGAGAGAGGTTATTAGTCAACGGGTATGAATCTTTCAGATCCGTGTGTGCTTTACAAATCTCTATGTCATCTCCTAGATACAGCTACCACGTGCTATTTGGAACTATTCCAAATAACTGCTCTACTATATGAATCCGGTCTACTACTCAGAGTCATCCAGATTAGTGTCAAAGTTTGCATCGGCATAACCCTTTACGACGAACTCTTTTACCACCTCCATAATCGAGAAAATTCCTTAGTCCACTAGTTACTAAGGATAACTTTGACCGCTGTCCTGTGATCCATCCCTGGATCACTCTTGTATCCCTTGACTGACTCATGGCAAGGCACACTTTAGGTGCGGTACACAACATAGCATACTGTAGAGCCTGCATCTAAAGCATAGGGGACGACCTTCATCGTTTCTCTCTCTTCTGTCGTGGTCAGGTCTTGAGTCTTACTCAATACTCACACCTTATAACACAGCCAAGAACTCCTTCTTTGCCGATCTATTTTGAACTCCTTCAAAATCTTGTCACAGTATGTATTCATTTGAAAGTACTATTAAGCATTTTTTGATCTATCCTCATAGATCTTGATGCTCAATGTTCAAGTAGGTTAATCCAGGGTTTCCATTGAAAAACACTTTTCAAATAACCCTATATGCTGTCCAGAAATTCTACATCATTTCTGATCAACAATATGTCAACAACATATACTCATCAGAAATTGTATAGTGCTCCCACTCACTTCTTTGGAAATACAAGTTTCTCATAAGTTTTGTATAAACCCAAAATCTTTGATTATCTCATCAAAGCATATATTCCAACTCCGAGATGCTTACTCCAGTCCTTAGAAGGATTGCTGGAGCTTTGCATACTTGTTAGCATCTTTTAGGATTGAAAAAACCTTCTGGTTGTATCACATACAACCTTTCCTCAAGCATCTCGTCGAGGAAACAATGTTTTGACATCCTATCTGCAAGATTTCATAAATAATGTAGTAACTGCTAATATAATTCCAACAGACTCTTAGCATCGCTACGAGTGAGAAAGTCTCATCGTAGTCAACTCCTTGAACTTGTCGGAAAACATCTTAACGACAAGTCGAGCTTTCTTAATGGTGATACTTACCATCATTGTCCATCTTCCTTTTAAAATCCATCTGTACCCAACAGCCTTACGACCATCAAGTAGTTCTTCCAAAGTCTATACTTTGTTTTCATACATGGATCCTTCTCGGATTTTATGGCCTCGAGCCATTCGTTGGAATCCGGGCCCACCATCGCTTCTCCATAGCTCGTAGGTTCATTGTTGTCTAGCAACATGACCTCCAAGACAGGATTACCGTACCACTCCGAAGCAGTACGCGTCCTTGTCGTCCTACGAGGTTTGGTAGTGACTTGATCCGAAGTTTCATGATCACTATCATCAGCTTCTACTTCAATTGGTGTAGGTGCCACAGGAACAACTTCCCGTGCCCTGCTACACACTGGTTGAAGTGATGGTTCAATAACCTCATCAAGTCTCCACCATCCTCCCACTCAATTCTTTCGAGAGAAACTTTTCCTCGAGAAAGGACCCGTTTTAGAAACAATCACTTTTGCTTCCGGATCTGAAATAGGAGGTATACCCAACTGTTTTGGGTGAACTATGAAGATGCATTTATCCGTTTTGGGATCGAGCTTACTAGGATGAAACTTCTTCACATAAGCGTCGCAGCCCCAAACTTTCAAGAAATGACAGCTTAGGTTTCTCTAAACCATAGTTCACACGGTGTCATCTCAACAGAATTATGTGGTGCCCTATTAAAGTGAATGTGGTTGTCTCTAATGCCTAATCCATAAAAGATAGTGGTAATTCGATAAGAGACATCATGGTATGCCCCATACCCAATAGGGTGCATCTATGATGTTCGGACACACCATCACACTATGGTGTTCCAAGCGGTATTAGTTGTGAAACAATTTCCACAATGTCTCAATTGTGTAACAAACACGTAACTCAGATATTCATCTATATGATCATATCATAGACATTTTATCCTCTTGTCACGATGATCTTCAACTTCACTCTGAAATTACTTGAACCTTTCAATAATTCAGACTTGTGTTTCATCAAGTAAATATACTCAGCATCTACTCAAATCATCTGTGAAGTAAGAACATAACGATATCCACTGCGTGCCTCGGCACTCATTGGACAACACACATCAAAATGTATTACTTCCAACAAGTTGCTTTCTTGTTCCATCTTACTGAAAACGAGGCTTTTTAGTCATCTTGCCCATGTGGTACTATCATTACTATCTTATATCTTTTGGCATGAACATGTGTATCACTACGATCGAAATTCAATAAACCATTCTTTTAGGTGCAAGACCATTGAAGGTATTATTCAAATAAATAGAGTAACCATTATTCTCCTTAAATGAATAATCGTATTGCGATAGACATAATCCAATCATGTCTATGCTCAATGCAAACACCAAATAACAATTATTTAGGTTTAACACCAATCTCGATGGTAGAGGGAGCAGGCGATGCTTGATCACATCAACCTTGGAAACACTTCCAACACACATCATCATCTCACCTTTAGCTAGTCTCCGTTTATTCCGTAGCTCTTTTATTTCGAGTTACTAACACTTAGCAACCGAATCGGTATCTTAATACCCTGGTGCTACTAGGAGTACTAGTAAAGTACACATTTAATACAATGTATATCCAATATACTTCTGTCAACCTTGCCAGCCTTCTCATCTACCAAGTATCTAGGGTAGTTCTGCTTCAGTGACCGTTCCCTCATTACAGAAGCACTTAGTCTCGGGTTTGGGTTCAACCCTGGATTTCTTTACTGGAGCAGCAACTGATTTGCCGTTTCATGAAGTACCCCTTCTTGCCCTTGCCCTTCTTGAAACTAGTGGTTTCACTAACCATCAACAATTGATGCTCCTTCTTGATTTCTACTTTTGCGGTGTCAAACATCGTGAATATTTCAAGGATCATCATATCTATCCCTGATATGTTATAGTTCATCACGAAGCTCTAGTAGCTTGGTGGCAATGTCTTTGGAGAAACATCACTATCTCATCTGGAAGATTAACTCCCACTCGATTCAAGTGATTGTTGTACCCAGACAATCTGAGTACAAGCTCAACGATTGAGCTTTTCTCCCTTAGTTTGTAGGCTAAGAAGCTCGTCGGAGGTCTTATACCTCTTGACGTGGGCACGAGCGTGAAATCCCAATTTCATCCCTTGGAACATCTCATATGTTCCACGATGTTTCTAAAACGTCTTTAGCGCCTCAATTCTAAACCGTTTAACATTACTAAACTATCACGTAGTCATCAAAACGTGTATGTCAGATGTTCGCAACATCCACAAACGACGTTCAAGGTTCAACACACCGAGCGGTGCATTAAGGACATAAGCCTTCTACGCAGCAATGAGGACAATCCTTAGTTTACGGACCCAGTCCGCATAATTGCTACTATCAACTTTCAACTAAATTTTCTCTAGGAACATATCTAAAACAGTAGAACTAAAACGCGAGCTACAACATAATTTGCAAAGACCTTTTGACTATGTTCAGGATAATTAAGTTCATCTAATGAACTCCCACTCATATAGACATCCCTCTAGTCATCTAAGTGATACATGATCCGAGTCAACTAGGCCGTGTCCGATCATCACGTGAGACGGACTAGTCATCATCGGTGAACATCTTCATGTTGATCGTATCTACTATACGACTCATGCTCGACCTTTCGGTCTCTTGTGTTCTGAGGCCATGTCTGTACATGCTAGGCTCGTCAAGTCAACCTAAATGTTTCGCGTGTGTAAATCTGGCTTACACCCATTGTATGTGAACGTTAGAATCTATCACACCCGATCATCACGTGGTGCTTAGAAACAACGAACTTTCGCAACGGTGCACAGTTAGGGGGAACACTTTCTTGAAATTTTAATGAGGGACCATCTTATTTACTACCGTCGTTCTAAGCAAATAAGATGCATAAACATGATAAACATCACATGCAATTAAATAGTGACATGATATGGCCAATATCATTTTGCTCCTTTTGATCTCCATCTTCGGGGCTCCATGATCATCATCGTCACCGACATGACACCATGATCTCCATCATCATGATCTCCATTATCGTGTCTCCATGAAGTTGTCTCACCAACTTATTACTTCTACTACTATGGCTAACGGTTTAGCAATGAAGTAAAGTAATTACATGGCGTTATTCAGTGACACGCAGGTCATACAATAAATAAAGACAATTACCATGGCTCCTGCCAGTTGTCATACTCATCGACATGCAAGTCGTGATTCCTATTACAAGAATATGATCAATCTCATACATCACATATATTTCATTCATCACATCCTTCTTGGCCATATCACATCACACGGCATATGCTACAAAAACAAGTTAGATGTCCTCTAATTGTTGTTGCAAGTTTTTACGTGGCTGCTATAGGTTTCTAGCAAGAACGCTTCTTACCTACGCCAAAACCACAACGTGATATGCCAATTGTTATTTACCCTTCATATGGACCCTTTTCATCGAATCCGATCCGACTAAAGTGGGAGAGACAGACACCCGCTAGCCACCTTATGCAACAAGTGCATGTCAGTCGGTGGAACCTGTCTCACGTAAGTGTACGTGTAAGGTCGGTCCGGGCCGCTTCATCCCACAATACCATCGAAACAAGATAGGACTAGTAACGGTAAGCATATTGAACAAAATCAACACCCACAACAACTTGTGTTCTACTCGTGCATAGAATCTACGCAATAGACCTAGCTCATGATGCCACTGATGGGGAATGTAGCAGAAATTAAAAAATTTCTATGCATCACCAAGATCAATCTATGGAGATTCTAGCAACAAGAGAGGGAGACGATGAGCATCTTCATACCTTTGAAGATCGCTAAGCGGAAGCTTTACAAGAACACGGATGATGGAGTCGTACTCGCGGTGATTCAAATCGCAGAAGATCCGATCTAGCACCGAACGGACGGTACCTCTGCGTTCAACACACGTACAGCCCGGGGACGTCTCCTCCTTCTTGATCCAGCAAGGGGAGAGGAGAAGTTGAGGGAGAGCTCCGGCAGCACGACGGCGTGGTGGTGGAGCTTGCAGTTCTCCAGCAGGGCTTCGCCAAGCACTACTGAGGAGGAGGTGGAGTTGGAGAGGGGGAGGGCTGCGCCAGGGGCAGGGTCAAGCTCCCATGCGCCTCCCCACTATATATAGGGATGGAGGGGGATGGTTTCTTGCTCTCCAAGTCCATTGGGGCGTTGGCAAAGGTGGGAGGAAAGAAATCCCATCATTTCCTTCCCCACCGATTGTTATCCCCCCTTTTAAGGGATCTTGATCTTATCCCTTCGGGATATGATCTTATTCCTTCTAAGGGGGGATCTTGGTGCGCCTTGACCAGGGGTGTGGGGCCTTTCCCCCACTACCCACGTTCATGTGGGTCCCCCCATGCAGGTGGGCCCCACTCCGGAACCTTCTAGAACCTTCCCGGTACAATACCGAAAAATCCCGAACATTTTCCGGTGGCCAAAATAGGACTTCCCATATATAAATCTTTACCTCCAGACCATTCCGAAACTCCTCGTGACGTCCAGGATCTCATCCGGGACTCTGAACAACATTCGGTAACTGCACACTAATTCCCATAACAACTCTAGCATCACCGAACCTTAAGTGTGTAGACCCTACGGGTTCGGGAATCATGCAGACATGACTGAGACAGCTCTCTGGACAATAACCAACAACGGGATCTGGATACCCATGTTGGCTCCCACATGTTCCATGATGATCTCATCGGATGAACCCATGATGTCAAGGATTCAAGCAATCCAGTATACAATTCCCTTTGTCAATCGGTATGTTACTTGCCTGAGATTCGATCGTCGGTATCCCAATACCTCGTTCAATCTCGTTACCGGCAAGTCACTTTACTCGTTCCATAATGCATGATCTCGCGACTAACTACTTAGTCACATTGAGTGACAAATCCCAGTCTCGATTCATGCCAACCCAACAGACACTTTCGGAGATACCTGTAGTGTACCTTTATAGCCACCCAGTTACGTTGTGACGTTTGGTACACCCAAAGCATTCCTACAGTATCCGGGAGTTGCACAATCTCATGGTCTAAGGAAATGATACTTGACATTAGAAAAGATTTTAGCAAGCGAACTACACGATCTTGTGCTATGCTTAGGATTGGGTCTTGTCCATCACATCATTCTCCTAATGATGTGATCCCGTTATCAATGACATCCAATGTCCATGGTCAGGAAACCATAACCATCTATTGATCAATGAGCTAGTCAACTAGAGGCTCACTAGGGACATGTTGTGGTCTATGTATTCACACATGTATTATGGTTTCCAGTTAATATAATTATAGCATGAACAATAGACAATTATCATGAACAAGGAAATATAATAATAACCATTTTATTATTGCCTCTAGGGCATATTTCCAACACATATTGAGCTTGTGTCCCTTGGAAAGAAGTAGGATCATACTTCTCTTGTTGAGGAACAAACTTTGTCTTGGGGTATTGATCTTCTTCCCACTCAACAACATTGGCATTGAACTTCCATCCAAAACCAACACCTTGATTCGTCTGGTGCCTGCCTTTCTTGCGTACAATTTCCTTGAATTGCTTACTCCCGGCAAGGCTCTTGTAGACAACCTTCTCTATAATTCCCTTCAATAAGCTATTTTCTTGCTCAAGTGTAACTTGGCTAAGAGAATTATTAGTGGAATCAAGAGAACTACTAGAAGCAACAATATTGGATTTAGCATGATTATTGTTACTACTAGAAGAAGAATCTTTCTTACTCTTGTTGTTAGATTTAGCTTGTGGCATGTAATTAGATAAGAGTAAACGCTTGGCAATGTAAGAAGAACTTTTCTTGCGAAGATCGTCATTGATTGCCGTTAAAAACTCATGCTCTTGCTCAAGGTTAAGCTTTTCAAAGCGTAACCTCTCATGAGTCTTTAAAAGTTCTCGATGATCTTCCAAGGTAGTTTCATGAGCTAACTTAAGAGTGTTTAGTTCTTTAGTTAGATGCTCAATCATCTCCTTATCATTGTCATTCATTTTATCTTGATTAGCACGATTAATTGACGTTCCATCGTAGATTTCATAACTAGTGTTGGGGATATACCCCGCGGTGTAACCTGGCCGGAAGTATAACCCGGTCGGACTGGACGACTCACTGGTAACCCTCCCGGAGCTTGGCGATTCACGGGTAACTCGCCCAATCTTGGCGGTTCATTAGTAACCCGGCGGGCGGGTTAAATGGATGATGAGGCCCAAAGCCCAGAAGGCCGGTTCACGCTTAATGGTGGGCCGGTTTATGAGGAAAGCGTAAGGACTATTCTCCTACAAAGGAAGCAAGACTAGGACTCCACTTGTAATAGAATAATCCTAGTCCAACTAGGACTAGCCATGTAAACCGCCCCTTCAACATATATAAGGAGGGGCAGGGCTCCCCAAAGAGGGACAAGCAAGAAACAATCTCTAGGGCTAGACACAATTAGAGGAGAGCCGATTTACGGCGAATCCCTCGGGATGATAATGAGATCTAGCCTCAAACAGCATGTAGGGTTGTTACCGGATGATGTTTACCGGGGCCCGAAGCTGTCTAACCCTTGTCTTGTGTTGCGTCTCTCGATTCCGCTCAACCCCTCTCAAGCTACCACATAGATGCGTTGGCCTCGCGACTAAGTCCTCACACTAAGGACATCTGACGTGTTAATTCCACGACAGTTGGCGCCCACCGTGGGGCCAGGCGCACGGTGGTCTTGAGTTCTTAGAGGGATCACTCCTAGGGATCAAGGGGCTCGCAATTTTTTGGATAAAAAAAAGCTGGTTTGAAAGGATTTGCATCAGCGCCAAGTTTATCAGTCCAGATTTGAAGATTTGTGAGATTTAAGGTTCAAGAAAAATTTAGGGTTGCGTGCGCATGCACCTGACCTGGCGACCCGTCCGGGTTGATTTCCGCTGCGCTGTTCTACGAAGTCGCTGAGGCCGATCAGAGACAAAATTTTCTGCAACCCCGCGTGGCCAGTCAAAGATACACAACCACGTTTTACCATCCACGGACAAGCACCCAGGATCTCCCCAAAGGAATTATCCATAGTTTATTATGTGAAGACCGGGTCAACTCCAAGGAAACATCATGTATTACTTTAACTAGTACTAGTGATGAATACTAGTACCAGGACATGGGGCCGCTGGTAGGATTGGTTCGGCTTTTCAATTACCAAAAGAAGAATAGCACTTTCAGAAAGAAAATCGCGACTTGGAGGAGGACACGGACGTGAGCCAATGGATCCAGCCACGACTCGGAGCAGACGTCTCCGCGGACTCGGGCTCCGTCGTTGACTCGCAAGCTAGTTTGGGCCTACGCCTCATGACCGCAAGCGGTTGCTGTCGTCATGTTTTTGCTTCGTTAGCCGTAGCTGCACCAAGCCAGCCTCACCTTCACCTCCACACTGCCGTGTCAACCTGCACTGCCACTGTGCCAAGCTGGACTACAAGTCGTTTGCGATCTACATCAACCACAACGGGGACAAGCCGCCCGCCACTGCTCCGGTCCGGTTTGCAACATGGAGGGTATTATGCATTATCCAACGCCAACATCCGGGTTCATCCGGTAAAAAATACCAGCAAGGCTATTAAAAAAAGGGGTGGTATTATACCACGGAGGCACGTTCGGTTGTGCCGCGCAGCTTCACGGACACGTGTATTGCGGTCCGGTTTACATCAACACGTTGGTCAACTTGCCCGTCCGCGCCACCTTACAACATCACGGATGACTCGCACGTCCGCCCTCACCGCTGGTTCACGCGTCCGCATCAGTTTATAATGCGGAGGACAACTAGCTCGTCTGTGCCGGCTTACAAGGCCGCGACTGATTCATCACTCCGAAGCCGCTTCTGATGCTGTGGTGGTTTTACTGTCCGCCCAAACATCAGGTGGTATTCATCTAAATTTATGTATTAAACACTTATTGTGTTTTTTGTCAAAGAACAATTACTTTGTCCTGTAATATTTTTACACAGGACAATTTTTATGCCATTCACGGACACGTGTATCGCGGTCCGGGTTACATCAACGCGCCGGCCGACTCGCCCGTCCGCGCCGCCTTACAACACCACGGATGATTCGCCTGTCCACCCTGGCCACTGGTTCATGCGTCCACGCCGGTTTACAATGCGGAGGACAACTTGCTCGTCCGCACCGGTTTACAACGCAGCACCCGGTTCATCTGTCTGCTCGCATGGCCGACTTGCCCATGATTGATTTCAGCTTCACTGTGGTGATCGTCAACTCCGCTATGGATATTTTCTGGCTAACATATCATGGATTATTATACCGCTGAGCTATTGGATAACTCATGCCGGTTTATATCGTGATCCAGTCCGCGTCAACTCGTCAGGACCATGTGAATTACCCAATAACGCGTGCACAGGCCGCCGACCCCCGCAGTCCGGTCTACATTAGCATACCGGGCCGCACCTGTCTGCATGAGCTGTTTATTGAGTATGAGCAAGTCACAACTTGGGTAGCCCGGTTTTTCTTTTGACAAAATGGAGGCAAATTATCATATACTATCAACCGTCGTCTGCACTGGTTGGTTCAATAGGCAGGCGCACAAGTCGTCGCCACTACAGTTTGGTTAACTTCAAATCACCAGTTGGAAGGAACCATTGGCCGAGTTGCTAACACGGCTCATACAGGATCATTTATAATCCGCCGCGGTCACCTCAACCTTCTGTGGATTTACATCGTGCTATCAACACCAATGATATGCCATTTATGCCGGTCTATATCACGGTCCAATATGGAGAATCTCAAGCCAACTCCTCGAGTCACCTTGAGACTCGGGGGCTACAATGATATGAATCAGCAAATGTCTGCGGTTTTCAGTGAAGTCAAGAACCCCAGGACGTTGGAGGGAAAGATAACCCGGTCCCGGAGGCTACCACCATATTGGTGCAAATTTAAAAGCCGTCAAAAAATGACCGGCTTAAAAAGAAGGATTCTGGTTTAAAATCTGGCTCAAGGGAAAGATATCTCCCACAAAGCTTTGAAGCTCTCAATATCCGATTTAAGAAATCCCGATTCAAGAAGAATTTATCTCAAGCAATAAGTTAAAGGTTGCCGAAGAGGACCAGCTGCCCTGACGCGCGGTTCAAACATGGGTATCCTGCCTTATGGGCTCATCTTTATGATCACTTGAGGGCTTCCTATTCAAACATAGGTGTATTCACCAAAGAGAACATGGTGTTACTACCCTCTTGATGCGGCTATCAAGCCAATATTATCATAAGAGCACAACTCTGGTTACTTCGGTAATCCGGCTATCAAGCCAATATTATCATAAGGGGCCAAAGAGAGTTTGTCGCACAACACAACTCAAACATAGGCACCTAGCGAGCACAACTCAGAAATATATCACATGGGGGCTTCTGCTTATAGAGTGGAGTTTCGATTATCCATTGAACCGGCTTATAAAGCCACAACAAAGCTTGGGGGCTTCACACCCAAGGGGCCAAAGAGAGTCTTGTTGCTACGCACAACTCAAACATAGGAACCCATAGAGCACAGCTCACAAAGTTACTTGGGGGATCTTTGTGCAACGCAACAAAGAGTTTGAAAGGACCCTTGTAATTGGGTATTGACCCATGGCTTGGAAGCCTGGTGTATTCACCTAAAACCCCGGGTTAACCTGCCTTCATCAAGTAAGCCACTCCTATCCAGGTAATCCTGGCATGACCCGCCGAACGTTTGACAAGTCAATCTTATACAGACCCTGAACTTGTCAAAGTTAAAACGACGATTGGTTAGTTGGAGGTCCATCTTAAAAGGCTTTGTCAAATGGTTTAACTCAGCGGCCGGCAGCCCATGAAAAGCCTTGAATTTGGGCCTGGCAGCCCTTGAAAAGCCTCGACTACACGGTTTTATTTGCTTTTGTCAAGATTTTTCTCTTTTGATAAATTTTATGTTGAACCGGTGTCTTTTGACCCGGTATGACTATTAGTTATCAAATTAACCCGGTGTTTATTAACCCGACTCGACTTTCAACTACAAGTTGTTAGACCACATTCAATTTTAAACTGGTGATTATTAACCCAGTCTGCCATTGACTATATGTCGCCAGGATTATCATCCGGTGTTTATCATAACCCGGCATGACTTATTATACACCAGCACAACATGGTGGGAGTTATCAACACTCAAGATTTGGGTTCTCACCCTTACTACAAAAGTTGGTAAACCAAAGATGTGATTCAAATGTCAAAGGTATGATATATTTCATATTTGATTATTCTTAAGTGTAGCCTTGGTTATAAACCCGGGTTATATGTTGGGCATTATGACCCGTCCGGCGATAAACCGCCAGGACACTTTAAACTTGTTGTATGCAGAAACAGGTTGAATAAAGCATAATTATAAATCACCGGCGTTTATTAACCCGGCCTGGCTTTGGACTATAAGTCGCTAGTATATATTTGAATTGCGCCATTGGAATCATACGCTCATAAATCATTGGATTATATTATTCAAATCTTCAAATAGCCAACATGGATGGATTTTATTATGGTTATCAATAACCAGTATTATGATTAAGGTTTTCAAAGTCGCTTTAGCGCAATGGCTATCATATCATCAATGGATATGATTTATTCTATAATTGAAGGAATAGTCCCGAGTTGCTACAGGCTTACAACCCGGCACTTGGGGACTATATTATTCAAGTTGAGATTACATCAAATATGCAAGTCTCATGTCGCTGCAAGCATGCACCATGACACTTGGGGGCTAATGCAAAGTCATTTTTTGCTCATCTTATTGAATACCTGACTCATCGCATTATAATGAGCCGACCCTTGGGGGCTACATCGTTGCTGTTCAAAGTTTACATGATTATATTTACAAAGTCCCTGCTCATTATTGCATAATGACCCGGCCCTTGGGGGCTACACTGTTTGAAGTTTTTATGAGCATAAGGCAGTTTCAAATCCCAGGTTGCTGCAAGCATGACAACCCGGCACTTGGGGGCTACATATATGGAGTATTCAGTTTTTTACTAGTGACTGAGATGAACAACATGGATTTCTTCAAAGTGGCAGTAATTATATGGAAACAAGTCTCAAATCATCACTTTGTTCTGTTCAAGACTTGGGGGCTACAGGTAATATGGATATAAGGGAGAAATATCTTCCGATTTTCAGTATGACCTGGCATCACCAATCATTATGACCCGGTGTCTGCAACAATCATGAACCGGCGTTGGAAACAATCATAAACCGGTGTTGGAAACAATCATGACCCGGAATTATCAGTTTTAATAACCCGGCGATTTTGGAAATCATAGATCGGTAAGTTCTACATCTTCAAGCCGGCGGAATATCAGTTGAATATTTGAAGACCAATATTTTTGTCAAGTCAGAGTATTGAAGGCCGAGTTAAATGGATTCTTTATTTACAATGTTTTTTCTACAAACAAATTGATTATGAAGATGGTTATTAACTCGGATTTTTCAGAAGGAAGAAATGACAAGGACTTAAGGATGATCAAGTGCCGGTTTATAAGAATATTTAAACCGAAGCACAAACCGCCAAATTTGTTCTTGTGTTTATGTTGCAGATCAGCTTAACATGGATAAATCCAAATTAAACTAGGGGCTAATGTCGGGGATGTACCCTGCGGCGTAATCCGGCCGGAAGGATAACCCGGCCGGACTGGACGACTCACTGGTAACCCGCCCGGAGCTTGGCGATTCACGGGTAACTCGCCCAATCTTGGCGGTTCATTAGTAACCCGGCGGGCGGGTCAAATGGATGACGAGGCCCAAGGCCCAGAAGGCCGCTTCACGCTTAATGGTGGGCCGGTTTATGAGGAAAGCGTAAGGACTATTCTCCTACAAAGGAAGCAAGACTAGGACTCCACTTGTAATAGAATAATCCTAGTCCAACTAGGACTAGCCATGTAAACCGCCCCTTCAACATATATAAGGAGGGGCAGGGCTCCCCAAAGAGGGACAAGCAAGAAACAATCTCTAGGGCTAGACACAATTAGAGGAGAGCCGGTTTACGGCGACTCCCTCGTGACGATAATGAGATCTATCCTCAAACAACATGTATGGTTGTTACCGGATGATGTTTCCCGGGGCCCGAAGCTGTCTAAACCCTTGTCTTGTGTTGCGTCTCTCGATTCCGCTCAACCCCTCTCAAGCTACCACATAGATGCGTTGGCCTCGCGACTAAGTCCTCACACTAAGGACATCTGACGTGTTAATTCCACGACAACTAGAGTTGTCAACAAGTAAATCATCATCACCTAACAAGTCATCTTCATCACTACTGAACTAAACATACTCGGGGTATGATACCTTTGAGACTTTAGCCATGAAGCATCTTCCAATTCCTTCATTTGGTGAGTCAAATATGTCGTAGGAGTTGGTTGACACAAGTGCTAGACTGGCAACACCTTCATCTTGAGTATATTCGGAGTCGAAGTGATAACTTGTCTTGGAGTGATGGTCAGAGTCAGAGCCGGATACCCATTCACCAACATGAGCTTGATGTCTTCACTTTGTGTAGCTCTTTGATGACCTGTCCTTCCTTTCCGAATCCTTTCTTCTCCGGGAGGTTCTTCGTTCATGACGATCATCTCTACTCCTTATTTCTCTTGGTGGTGATTCTTCTCTTCTACTTCTTCTTTTAGGTGAATCTTATCTTTTCTTGTAGGGAGCCGTACACTCATTGGAGTAGTGTCTGGGTCTTCCACAATTGTAGCAATTGCACTCTCGACTTGAAGATCTTTTGTCATTGTAGGACCTTGACTTGGAACTTCTTTCCTTGCTTCTACTCTTGTAGAATTTGTTGAAGTTCTTCACCATTAGGCTCAATTCTTCATTGAAGGTTTGTTTCTCACTTGATGATGTAGGAGCATCACATGAGGCTTTGTAAGCACCACTTGACTTGTTGTGAAGCTCTTCTTTATCCTTGAGTGACATCTCATGAGCAATAATTCTTCCAATGACTTTCGTTGGCTTGAGATTTTTGTAATTGGGCATCATTTGGATCAATGTGCACACGGTATCATATTTTCCATCCAAGGCTCTTAGGATCTTCTTGATGATGAATCTATCGATCATCTCTTCACTTCCTAAGACGGCAATCTCATTTGTGATGAGAGCAAGCCTAGAGTACATTTCAGCGACACCTTCACCATCTTTCATTTTGAACTTGTCAAGTTGACTTTGAAGCACATCCAATTTGGATTCCTTGATGGAGTCGGTACCTTCGTGCATATCAATCAAAGTGTCCCAAATTTCCTTTGCATTCTCAAGACGGCTGATTTTGTTGAATTCTTCGGGGCACAATCCGTTGAAGAGGATATCACAAGCTTGAGCATTGTATTGCAGCATCTTCAACTCTTATGCGGTAGCTTCACAGTTCGGTTCTCTCCCATCAAAGAATTCACCTTGCAAGCCAATACAAATAATAGCCCAAATGGCGGGGTTATGTCCAAGAATATGCATTTTCATCTTATGCTTCCAACTAGCAAAATTAGTACCATCAAAGTAGGGACCTCTACGCACTACAAAAAAAAGACACATCCGTGACATTTTGGGCCGAACGATTTTTTTTCTGTCATACTTATGACACTTCTATGATCATAGATGTGGTGGGCTCCTACTTCTACTTGTACAATGCCCGTGCATTGCCACGGGCTAACAAAGTATATGTACACCGAGAAATACGCTAACAAAAATGTATAGGGAACTATTTACATGTGAAGACATTTCATGCTAGTGATATGGTAGATAAATGCATCTCCTCATCTTTCTCTCCCCCTCCCTCTCCCACGATCCTTTCTTCTACATTTTTTATTCACCCACGTCCCATGACTTCTCCAGTTGGCCATCCCATAGATTATACTTCCTCTGTTCCCAAATATTTGTCTTTTTAGAGATTTCAACAAGTGCCTACATATGAAACAAAACGAGTCAATCTACACTCTAAAATATGTCTACATACATCCGTATGTCGTAGTACATTTGAAATGTCAAGAAAGACAAATAATTGGGAATGGATGGAGTAATAGATAACTTATGTGCCCCATAAAAGGATACCAAACGCCGTGAGAGAGATAAGAATTCAGGGTGACATCTATCTATACAATTAGTTTTGAAGGTAAACTTTTGCAGCAAGATTGTGACATAGTCACATTGCATAAAATGAACATGTGATGCTGACCGAAGACTTGATCAACTGTTTAAATATGCCTATGATAAAAATAATTTATTCAAAACACATTTATCGAAGAAAGTAGTACGATTTGTTCAAAGTCAAAAATGAGAGATTTGGTTACATCCTAAATTATCATATATATTGAGGAATAAATTTCATCAACTCATGATCTAAAATGAAAGGACTTCTTATTAGTGGCATAAAGTCGTGAGAAAGCCATGTTATATGCACTCTATTATGTGTTGGAGCACAGGTGTGCTCGTTATCCCTCCCATCAAGTTGCCCCGGGATTTACAGCCCAACACACATAGGCCACTAATAATCTATGTATGCTTCTTTTGAATAGTGAATATGGCCCACATCTGAAGTCCATGAAACATGACTATGTGAGGCACTTTCACACCAGATCGAATGTCAGTCCACCATATGGGTCGTCCAAGACGAGATTCTGGACTAACAGAGTCATTTTCGAGCCGATTTATTATGTCTGACTCATGCAGGTGGCTTCCCTTCCCCTACACAACTCAAACTCGTCCCTCACTGGCTAAAGCGAACTCCACCTAGATCCACCATTCTCCTGCAGTCAATTCTTCCTCGTCAGCCATCCCGAAGAGATCTTGCAGCTCATTCCTGGCTTCGATTGCGGAGAGCAGATCATCACATAGATTGCCCATAGTGGGGCGAATGCCGGCAATCTGCCCCCGGCCACCTGCAACCACAAGAGTCCCTTTAGTATGAATCAGATTCACACCATAACCATTTGCAACAATCCAGTCCTCTAATCCAAGCCCATCATAATTCTCAATAGTCATTAAAATATGGAATCAAAACAGCTAACAATCTATCATGTATCCAAAATTGACACCTATGCTTATCATACATGCTGGAAAAAAATAGCTACAATGTTGCTGTCAAGATAACATTTTGGAAGCATTTTCTCTCAAATAAGTATTAATAGATCAGGCACTGACAAAATGATTTGTTCAGAGCATGGCACTCACACCAAACGAAATGTATTAATAGTGTAAACCAAACGAAATGACATGGCACTCACACCAATCTATTCAGGAGTGTTACATTAATCCAACAATTTGTTCATCGCATGGTAGATATATAAATAGTCCAGATATCATTCGTGTTGACAGAAATTAGCAATGCTCCCAAGTACATACAAAATTGGCCAGAGAGAATTTCCTAGCATGCTGAGTTTCCAAAGACTGGACTTCTTAATAATGACACACCTTCACGTCCATGCAGGAGCTTTAGGGTCGATCAGGCCATAGATTTCTTCGATGTTGGCGACGAATCTTCCATTCGAGCTTCCGTCGCCCCTCTGCCACACATATTTGTGCGTCTCCACTCACTCCCCTCATAGGCGGCCACTGCTCGACATGTTGAGCCACTCATGGCTGTCTCCACTCACTCCCCTCATAGGAATAGTGAACCGTAAAAATATTTTCAGAGTATTAGGCTTGTATCATGAATTATGTTCGCTTCTATCAATGCTTCAAGACGCAAAGCTTTTTGTGTTTGCTAAGAAAACTAAGCAAATATGAAGGTAAAAGGAAATCATCAATATAATTCCGGAAAAACTACTACATGGAACGGACATGAAATGTTGCGGAAATTGCCGAAACTTACTTTTCTGGAACAATGATATAGAGTGTTCACTACTGACTTGCACATACTTTGCAATCAGAAAAAGCTTCATCAAGTATGTAGACGCGGCGAAAGGGAATACTCCATACAAAAGCTAGATACAGAATTCCAGATAATAAAGCTAGATGGAGCTAACACGACACAATATGCTTCATCGTTTAGCGGGTACTCCCATGCATATAATAAATCATATAGACATACACTTCAACCATCAGAACTATGCCAGAACTGGAACTGGTTTGTTCTTACATGTCATTTCCAGTGAGAAAAGGGGATGCTATAGATTCCAAGTCACAAAAATTGTCATAAAATTATAAGAAGCAAACTAAAAATTATAAATAATCAGAAGAAGTGCTCCCGCTGAGCGAAAACACATTGCATGTGAACAATGCAAAGCAACTACAACACATAAGCTAGCACCTTATTCATGCTTTAAAGAAGGTGTACAATTTGACCACCTACTGGTAGCCACTATACACATTCACAAGACATTAGGCCTTTCATGTAATATTTTTCTAGGCAAGAAAACATTGCTATATGACGTAACTCGTAGTAGTAGGTAAATTCACAAACTGTGTATGTCGTATCAATGACTCTGTTGTAATCAAACTTTGAAGCTACAATCAGATAAAGGAATAATATGAACTTCAATTAACTGATGTAAAATAACAAAAAGTGGCATGTCTAAAGAACACAATGGAGGCATAGAAAAATGCATCTAGAAGATTACACATGATCTAATCATATACATTGCCACCCAAAATTTTCCCTTTGTCGTATCAATGAGTTTGCTATAAATGAGGAAGTAGTAATTTTTGCACGTACTCTAGGTGTTTTCTCATCAGTTGAACGACAAGCTTCTTCATTTTTGGAAACTACATGAACAAGACAAAACATTTGTTCACAATAAGTTAGTAACCCTAAAGGATCTACCTACTCGGAGAAATTCATAAGAGCAAACTTCATATACAGTAAAACACAACGAGCTCTGAATCAAAGTATAACTATTTGAAAAATCTTTCGAGAAGATCAAACATACATCCTTGCATCACTACTCGGGGTCACTAACGGAGGCGCCAATTCCTTCGAGCAGTGGAAAGGGGAATTGATGGTGCTCAGCACAAGAACTGGAAGGGGGGAGAAATGAAAACCTCAAACACTACCATTTGAAGAGCATAGGATATATATTTAGGCACTCACAGAAATAATCAACGGAGGTCGTGTCAGAAACAAGTAGGTGGTGGCATCGCCGTCTCAGCTCGGTTGTCCAAGCAACACAGGATGTCCTGATCACCACACAGTTGCAACTGAAAGTGTTTGCAACTCTGCAAATTATATATATATCCAAGGATTTAATTGGGAGTTTATTCTGCACCATTTGTGAAAACACACACTCACAAGCAATTCGTTGAGTAGACACCGTGAAATAAAATTATATTGTGAAAAATACTATTTATCAAACAGGTGAAACAAACTAATCAGGTGCATCTCCGTAAGCAAAGAAAAAGGCAGACCAAAATCTATAGGATATGACACACACACACACACATATAGGGTTACTAACACACACACACACATACACACACACACACACACACACACACACACACACATATATATATATATATATATGCGTCATAATACCTTGACTTTCTTCCAGAGACTAAACATTGGTTTGTGGACTAAAAACTCAGAGAAAAAATTACCAGAATGGGTAAATGAGTAATGGAGCAAACATGCACACTACTGAGAGAGAACACATGTCCAGTGCATACAGTTATAAACAACCATACTTATATAATTTACATGTGAGAGAAGTATATTAGGTTATGAAAGCAAGCACCGTCGTTCGTGATTTTAACGCACACGACTGATGTCATGTCACAATGTTGCCAACCGGCTTGCCCATGACACAGCTAGATTCTGTCACCTCAGTCTTTGTAATCTCGTCCTCTTAGGCCATGCCACATCTTGCAATGTTGTGAGTAGATGACAAATAAGATGTAGCAGTGTATAATGGAATTAGGGGTGGATCAACAACCTGACATGCGCGGGGGAGGTACTCTGCCTGCCACTTCCCATCCCTAGAGGGGGCGTGGAGGGTCGGCGACCATCACCTTGGCGCTTGGCCCACGAGACTGCCATGGATGTATTCTCACCTGCGTCAATGCCACGTGCACGACGCCACGACCGTGGCTGCCACAGCCTGGCCTCTCAAACAAGCAAAAAAGTAAATCACACCAAAATCAACACAAAAGTCGCACCAAATCAAGTCGAGAAGTGAGAGTGCAAGGGATTCATCATACCTGCTCCGAGTAGGTCGAGACACAATAGTAAATCTCACCGGCTGCCTTCCTGTCCGTTCATGATTGGAACAGGCATGTTTCAGCCAGCTCGAGGTACACTTACCAAGGTTGCAAATTACATGATTTACATATATATATTGTGAGAAGAAAACCCAAAGAAACGATTATGTGTATTTTAGCGAAGTGTGCTTGTGAACCACAACTTGGAATTGTGTAATCACGACATGACATCATGATTCCCCAAAAAAATTCAGACCATAGTTAGCACAGTATGGACACCTAAATCTTGAACATTCTAAAATAATTACAAGATCCTCATTTTTCTCTATTTATACCAGAAAGTAAGAAGAACCGCAAGCAATCATCAAGAAATACCAAATCTAGGGGTTACAGAAAGTCAAAGTGTTCCCATCAAACTGCGGAGAACACTAATGTTCTACCTTGTTTTTAATCAAAACTAATGTTCTACCTGGGAAGAAAAATGACAGATGCAACTCACGCAGATGACCAGGCCTAGGTAATTTATAGCAGATGTCCACCCGTGAGTCCTTTTTCTGGGGCTTAAAAGAAACACTTGCAAGTTGTTAAACCGAAAACAGTGAATATAGCTTGCAAGTAATAATCAGAATATTATTCAGCTTCCATTTGCATGAATCGATCAGAGACAAAGTTGATCTTTATTTGACATTCGATCAAACAGTCCCAATCAAATTTAATTTGGGGCAAGGTAGAAAGATGCAAGTCATAATAGGGAGAAAAGCTATCAAGAATGCCATGCTGCTTGTTGCGACAAATTTACCATGTTAGACCTTTTCGTGGAAGGGTCAAAAGATCTGGATGCGCTTATCAGAAATTCTTAAATGTTCAGTTCAAACAAATTATAGAGCCAAAGCAATTCAAAGTTTAGCATTATGAAGGAAAGGCTCGTGATTAGTATGCAAATACGAAAGGCACATGATTACTACGAAGTAGGATGACTGTCTGTCAAAAGCAAAAAGAACTCAGTTTTATGCTTTTCTAAACTAAAGCAAAAACGACCGTACAATTGCAGGAGAAAAAATTGATGTATGCTTTTTCTAACCTCAGCAGTAACGAACACACAATTGCGGCAGACAGGCCTGGGCATAACAATCGAGAACATCTATCACCAGCATACCATGCCGATTGCGACGCCTCATGTTGTCATGCACGCAGTGTTGGAGATATGCCCTAGAGGCAATCATGTATGATGATATTTCCTATGTGTTTATGAATAAAGATAGTCCTTGGACATTATCAATGACATGTATCAGCAAGTACGTGACTCATTTGTGGGACTATGCATTGTATGATGACTATCCTAAAAGGTCCCTAGTCGAAAGGGTTGTGTGGACGCGCAACGGACTAGACTAGCATATGACACGGTCCATGGCTTGGTCTCACTAGCCATGGAGCATTGGATGCTAACCGGATAATATGGACTTGGAAAGGTCTGGTCGGATTTAACGTAGTCGGATCCGAGTCGAAATAAGGCCCGAGTCGGACACACCCAACTATGATATGCAGCGATATGTTATCTGTGAGTCTCTAGTACAACATACATTCTATGTCCTAAGACCCGAGCTGACGCATGTACTCAGGATGGTGACAGACTCGCTTTGGGCCGACCAAATGCTACTCCGTGACTGGGTAGTTACAAAGGTAGGTTTCGGGTTTGTCCAGCACCATGCTGCGAGACATGGTCGAGCAAGATGGGATTTGCCCCTCCGATTAGGAGAGATATACTCTGCCCCCCTCGTGTGATCCGACCAGGATAAGCATGGCCATGCGACTAGGATTATGAGATAATCCGGATAGTGGTCGGAATCACTGGAACGAGAAAGAGGTCGGGCTAGCACAAGGATGACAATCTCGCCTTGAGCCCGACAACATATATCGTGTGGCAAGGGGAACAGAAGTGTGACATGTTGTATAGGTTCGCCTAAACAACTTCATAGTCTGCTTGGTGTTCGGCATGCCTTGCTAGAGGCCGCTACCAACTGTGTAGTTCGGAGGTGATCCGAACTGCGACCAAGCCAATTTGAACCTAACGGGTCGCGCGCTTAAGGGAAGGAACTTACAAGGTCGGATCCGAGGACACCGGTCGGATGTGATCCGAACTGTATTCGGATTGTGGCTGAGTAGACTTGTGGGCTTTAGGGTTCGTGTGAGGCCCAAGTGTTGAGCCCGCGATGGACGCCTATATAAAGTGGAGGTGCGGCACACTCATGCGGTTGATCGCTTCG
This sequence comes from Triticum dicoccoides, assembly GCF_002162155.2. Classification (NCBI taxonomy): domain Eukaryota; kingdom Viridiplantae; phylum Streptophyta; class Magnoliopsida; order Poales; family Poaceae; genus Triticum; species Triticum dicoccoides. The sequence continues at coordinate 531,086,049 of NC_041381.1, read as the reverse complement.
GCGCCATCATTAGGGCTTTGCATGTGTTGCAACTAGCCACCTCCACTCACCGCCGGTTGTGTGTTCGGACCTAGCAATCGGCCGCACGACGTTCCTCCTGCACGCGCGGATACCATTAGAGGCGGTGCACTTGCGCCGCTCCGGCGAACCTATTCGCGGGATCCGATCGGCAACATGGGAGACCGGCAAGGAGGAGACGACTCTGGGAACACGCTGCCTCAACTCTACTTCCGTTGCATGACACTGCGCGTCTAGTGGTAACAAACTATGACCATCTCCCGTAGCATGTTCTTGATTGTTCTGTGTGTAGGAATTTTTAATTTGCAGTCGATGCACCCTACCGTAGATCCCAACAGTGGTATCAGAGCCTCTGCTATAGGATTTGGATTCAGATTGTATGCATATTAGATATGTGGAGACGACATATGAGATCTGTTGTTGTTTATGAGATCGGCTATGTGCACGGTTGATGTGATCAACTGCACATGGGGATCGATGTGGCTATGTTTTCTGATGATCGGAGTCGATGAGTTCGTGACACAACCTACCCCTACCGGTCAGTATCTGCCATCAGGGTTAACAGTGAAACGTAAACCCGAATTGGACTTGTGATGATCGATAAGATCGGTCAGATCGGAAAATTCGGCGTGAACGGAGTTCAGATGCGATATGTGATTTTCGAAAACGTCAGGCGCTGCCCGCACCTGCGAGGGGCGCTGCCCCTTCGAACCCCACTCCCTAACCGCCTTGTGCGTAGTGCCTTGTATTTCATACCCGATACTCAAACCAATAGAATGCGAGTAACTCTATTTTGCAGATTTGATGTGAATGGTATGGCTCATGTGTATGTGATGCATGTGTGTAAATTATACATGGCATGCGTGTCATGTTTGTCAGACGGCAGGAGCCAAAGTGCTGTCATTATATTGTATAACGACCTGCGTGTCGAATTTTGACTCTATGTAAAATTCATTACTAGTTGTAGTAGTTGGATAATAGAGATCAGGTTGGTGGCTTGGTGTCCCGGCGTGACAAACAAGATGGAGTTCCTAGACGGTCATCGGAGTCGGAGACGACCTGGAAGAACGTCCATGAAGGAGCCATACTATTTCACAATATGTTTATTTGTGATTGATATGCTTCTTGTTTTCTATGCATGTTAGAATGGTAGAATGATCCCTCATGAATATCAAGTGAATTGCCATCCCCGATGTTGCACCTTCGCACGTCAAGTACGTCTAGCAGTGGGCTCATAAAATCGAGGTGCTGCTGGGTGTCCTTGAACTGAAGGGTTCGTGTCGGACACGTACATGCACTGCATCAGGTTAACTTGACAAGGCTATCAAAATGGTTTTGGGCCTTGTGGCAAAGAAGGTTGGGAGCCAGGGTATGAGATACCTTCCCTACCGATAGGAGTCGTATAGAGATGCGATTAGCATGGAGTTGCTTACTGGATAGGTATGTTGGCTAGCAGTGATGCTAAAGCTCACTAGTCGCATGCACTAGTCGGATCCTAAATCACTGGGAGTTTGCAGAGGGATGCTGACTTCAGTGGGAGTATTTCTGTTTAGGCTAGAATTACTATACATAAACACATTACTTAGTGATTGCATATTTTCTGTTGTAGATCAATGGCACCACCTGCTCAACCCAACTTTGCATTGAAATCAATTATGGAAAAGGATAAACTAAATGGAACAAACTTTACCACCTGGTATAGAAATCTGAGAATTGTTCTCAAGCACGATAAAAAGGAACATGTTCTAGAGGATCTACTTCGAGAGGAACCTGCCGATAATGCCAATGCCACAACTCAGAATGCCTACCAGAAACTCATTGGTGAATCAACGGAGATCAGCTGTGTGATGCTGGCTTGTATGGAGCCCGATTTGCAACAGCATTTCGAAAATGTTGAGCCTTACGATATGATCGAGAGTCTCAAGAGCATGTTTCAGACACATGCTAGGACCGAAAGGTTCAACGTCTGGCGATCCTTGATGGATTGCAAGCTGAAGGAAGGTGATCCACTGAGCCCACATGTGATCAACATGATCGGATATGTGCAAGCTTTGGATCATTTGGGCTTCCTGCTCTTTGATGAGCTTGCTACAGATGCAGTTCTGGGTTCTCTTCCGCCCAGCTATGGGACGTTCATCTCGAACTATCATATGCATGGCATGGATAAGAAGCTCACTGAATTGCATGGGATGCTCAAAGTGGCAGAGCAGGATATTAAGAAAGGCACACATCAAGTGTTGGTGGTGCAGAAATCGGCTAAGTTCAAGAAGAGTTGGTTAGAGAAAAAGGCTAAGGCAAAGGGCATGGAGACGGCAACCTCCGCCGCTGCGCCGAAGTCTGGACCGGACGCGAAGACCATTTGCTATCATTGCAAGGAAACTGGACACTGGAAGAGGAATTGTAGCAAGTGGCTTGCTGAGCATGGCAAGAAGGCCGGAAATGCTTCTTCAGGCAAAGGTACACTTGTTGCATATGTTATAGGCATTTACCTTGCTGACATACCTAGTAGCTCTTGGGTATTTGATACCGGATCGGTTGTTCATATTTGCAACTCGATGCAGGGGCTGGTAAGAACTAGGCGTGTGGAACAAGGGGAGATTGACATCAGGGTCGGCAACAAAGCAAGAGTTGCTGCGTTGGAGGTCGGCACGATGCAGCTGCAGCTTCCTTCCGGATTCATTATGGAATTGAATAATTGTTATTACATTCCAGCACTTAGTCGGAACATTATTTCTGCCTCATGTTTGATGAGTCAGGGTTATGAATTCAATTTAAAGGACAGTGGTTGTTCGATATTTTTGAATGGTATGTTCCACGGCTATGCGCCCATTGTTGATGGGCTATTCATATTGAATCTAGAACAGGAACCGCTCTATAACGTGAATGTCAAGAGGCATAAGCCTAATGAGATAATTCCGACATACTTCTGGTATTGCCGGCTTGGACACATTAGTCTGAAACGCATGAAGAAGCTCCATGATGATGGGCTCCTAACTTTGTCCGACTTCGAGTCGTTCGAGACATGTGAATCATGCTTGCTCGGCAAGATGACTAAGTCTCCTCTCGCAAAGAGTTGCGAGAGGGCGTCCGAGCTATTGGAACTGATACACAGTGATGTGTGTGGACCAATGAGCACAACTGCCAGAGGTGGCTATTAGTACTTTGTGACTTTTACCGACGACTTGAGTAGATATGGATATATCTATTTGATGAGGCACAAGTCAGAAACTTTTGAAAAGTTCAAAGAGTTTCAGAACGAGGTTGAGAATCAGCTCGGCAAGACTATAAAGCTTCTGTGATCTGATCGGGGAGGTGAGTACATGAGCCAGGAGTTTGATGATCATCTGAAAAGTCGAGGTATAGTACCTCAGCTCACACCTCCGGGTACGCCACAAAGAAACGGTGTGTCAGAATGGAGAAATAGGACCTTGTTGGACATGGTCCGGTCTATGATGAGCAAATCGGATTTACCCTTGTCATTCTAGGGATACACTCTAGAAACTGCAACTTTCACACTTAACAGAGTACCATCAAAATCTGTAGACAAGACACCACATGAGATGTGGACCGGGAAGTGTCCCAGTTTGTCTTTTCTTAAGATTTGGTGTTGTGAAGCATTTGTCAAGCGACTTATGTCAGACAAGCTTACACTGAAATCGGATAAATGCATATTCGTGGGATATCCGAGGGAAACCTTGGGATATAGCTTCTACAACCAGGAAGAGAACAAAGTGTTTGTTTCTCGGAACGGGGTTTTCCTTGAGAAAGAGTTTCTCAGTCGGGAGGCCAGTGGGAGGACGGTTCGACTCGAAGAAATTCGAGGACCACTCGGGGACGGCTCGGCAGATGATGAGATCATACCGGAGTCAGTCAGGGAACCCATAGTGCAAGCGGCACCGGAACCACGGAGTTCGGAAAGATTGCGCAGATGCGTGATGTATTGTTGCTAGAAAGCGATAAGCCGGCCACATATGCGGAAGCGATGGTAAGCCTAGATTCCGAGGCATGGCTGGAGGCCATGAGATCTGAGTTAAAGTCCATGGATGAGAATCAAGTCTGGGACTTGGTTGATCCGCCGCTTGGCGTAATGGCCATTGGTTGCAAATGGGTCTTTAAGAAGAAAACCGATGTGGATGGAAATGGTCAGATCCACAAAGCTCGGCTTGTCGCTAAGGGTTATGGACAAGTTCAAGGAATTGACTATGACGAGACTTACTCGCCGGTAGCGATGCTGAAGTCGGTGAGGATCGTACTATCTATAGCTGCATATTTCGATTACGAGATATGGCAGATGGATGTTAAAATGGCTTTCCTGCATGGAAATTTAACCGAGGACGTGTATATGATACAGCCTGAGGGTTTTGTTGATCCGACTAGTGCTAGTAAGGTATGCAAGCTCAAGAGATCCATTTATGGGTTGAGGCAAGCATCTCGGAGCTGGAACATTTGTTTTGATGAGGTCGTCACTGGTCTCGGTTTCATCAAAAGCAAAGAGGACGCTTGTTTATACAAGAAGTTAAGTGGGAGCTCGATAGTGTTTTTGACCTTGTATGTGGATGACATACTACTGATCGGGAATGATGTTTCGATGTTGAACTCGGTCAAGGAATCATTGAATGGCAAGTTTTCGATGAAGGACCTTGGTGAGGCAGTCTACATTTTAGGCATTAAGATCTATAGAGATAGATCGAGGAGGCTGCTTGGCTTAAGCCAGAGCACGTACGTAGATAAAGTGTTGAAGTGGTTCAACATGAGTGATGCGAAGAAAGGGTTCTTGCCACTCTCACATGGTATAAGGCTAAGCGAGATTCAGAGTCCTTCGACATCTGATGAGCGAAGCAGGATGAGTAGGATTCCGTATGCCTCGGCATTTGGATCCATCATGTATGCCATGATATGTACAAGGCCCGACGTTGCTTTTGCAATAAGCCTAACAAGTAGATACCTGGGCAACCCAGGTGAGAGTCACTGGGCAGCGGTAAAGACTATTTTGAAGTACCTGAAAAGGACTAAAGAGATGTTCCTAGTTTATGGAGGTGAGGAAGAGCTCGTCGTAAGGGGTTACACCGATGCTAGTTTCCAAACCGACAGAGATGATTGTCGATCACAGTCCGGATTCGTGTATGTCATGAACGGAGGAGCAGTGAGCTGGATGAGTTCCAAGCAAGATACAGTGGTTGATTCTACCACAGAAGCCGAATACATTGCGGCTTGTGAAGCTGCAAAGGAAGGTGTTTGGATCTGGCATTTTCTAAATGATCTTGGTATTTTCCCAGCCTCGGTAAAACCGTTGGACCTTCATTGTGATAATTCTGGTGCCATCGCACAAGCCAAGGAGCCAAGGAATCACCACAAGGTCAGACACATAGATCGGAAATATCACCTGATACGAAAGATCGTAAAGAATGGTGATGTAGACATATGCAAAATTCACACGGATGCAAATGTTGCAGATCCGTTGACTAAGCCGCTTCCACAACCCAAGCATGAGGGGCACGTTAGAGCTATGGGCATTCGATGTCTATTTGATTGACTCTAGTGCAAGTGGGAGACTGTTGGAGATATGCCCTAGAGGCAATCATGTATGATGATATTTCCAATGTGTTTATGAATAAAGATAGTCCTTGGACATTATCAATGACGTGTATCAGCAAGTATGTGACTTGTTTGTGGGACTATGCATTATATGATGACTGTCCTAAAAGGTCCCTAGTCGAAAGGGCTGTGTGGATGCGCAGCCGACTAGACTAGCATATGACACGGTCGATGGCTTGGTCTCACTAGCCATGGAGCATTGGATGCTAACCGGATAGTATGGACTTGGAAAGGTCTGGTCGGATTCGAAGTAGTCGGATCCGAGTCGAGATAAGGTCCGAGTCCGACAGACCCAACTATGAGACGCAACACATGTACTCGGGATGGTGATAGACTTGCTTTGGGCCGACCAAACGCTACTCCGTGATTGGATAGTTACAAAGGTAGGTTTCGGGTTTGTCCAGTCCCATGCTACGAGACATGGTCGAGCAAGATGGGATTTGCCCCTCCGATTAGGAGAGATATACTATGGGCCCCTCGTGTGATCCGACCAGGATAAGCATGGCCATGCGACTAGGATTATGAGATAATCCGGATAGTGGTCTGAATCACTGGAACGAGAAAGAGGTCGGGCTAGCACAAGGATGGCAATCTCGCCTTGATCCCGACAACATATATCGTGTGGCAAGGGGAACAGAAGTGTGACACGTTGTACAGGTTTGCCTAAACAGCTTCATAGTCTGCTTGGTGTTCGGCATGCCTTGCTAGAGGCCGCTACCAACTGTGTAGTTCGGAGGTGATCCGAACTGTGACCAAGCAGATTTGAACCTAAGGGGTCGCGCGCTTAAGGGAAGGAACCTACGAGGTCGGACCCGAGGACACTGGTCAGATGTGATCCGAACTGTATTCGGATTGTGGCTGAGTAGACTTGTGGGCTTTAGGGTCCGTGCGAGGCCCAAGTGTTGAGCCCGCGACGGATGCCTATATAAAGTGGAGGTGCGGCACACTCATGCGGTTGATTGCTTCGGCGCCGTCATTAGGGCTTTGCATGTGTTGCAACTAGCCACCTCCACTCGCCGCCGGTTGTGTGTTTGGACCTAGCAGTCTGCCGCACGACGTTCCTCCTGCACGCGCGGATACCATTAGAGGCGATGCACTTGCGCCCCTCCGGCGAACCTGTTCGCGGGATCCGATCAGCAACGTGGGAGACCGGCAAGGAGGAGACGACTCCGGGAACGCGCTGCCTCAACTCTACTTCCGCTGCACGGCATTGCACGTCTAGTGGTAACGAATTGCGATCCATCTCCCCGTAGCATGTTCTTGGTTGTTCTGCGTGTAGGAATTTTTAATTTGCAGTCGATGTACCCTACCGTAGATCCCAACACGCAGCGGCAGACCTAGCAGCACAGATCAAAGAGTATTATATAAAACTGTAGCAATTCATATCTAAACCATTATTTTCCAATCACACACACATATAACCAAATGGAATCGATAATAAACTTACAAAATATAGCTGACACCACTAATGTAGCAGGCTACTCAATGCCACAATAAACAAAACCAATAAACCAGGTACTCAAGTAGCATTATTTACAACAGTAGTCACTTCAGATTCAAAAGGTGTAGACAGAATGGACAAGCTTAATATCTAGTCTTTCTTGTAGTCTAAACTCACCCGACATTGATGCCAGATAGATGGAATTGCACATATTTAAACTTGGTTCTCCTAGTATCGAAAATCTCCACATGCATCAATTAATTAATCAGTGGCAAAAAGGAGCTTTTGATGGAAGAGAAAGAAATAAAAACCCTGCAGAAAATTGACTGTTGGCAGCAGTGGACGGGAACGACCAACAATAAAACAACAAAAGCTTCTTTAGTTAGCCTGTGTACCATGACTTGGCTCATCGTAATAACATCTTCTGGAGTCAAGGAAAGCAAATCAAAACCTATGTGTACCATGACGTGCATACATCACATCTCTGCACACAAAGAAAAAAAATCACCAGATCATTCAGCAACAGGGTGACAAACACAGACAGAAGAAAGAAGAAATCCATAAGCAGAGAAGCTGAACCAATCTCTACAAAAATGAAAAGAAAAAATATGCACACACACACACACACACACACATATCAGCCAGTTCTAGCATGCATCGACCCATCAAAGCATTAAGCCATCAGCCACCCATTAGAGAAGTGAAAAATAAAAGGATTCAAACTTATGCATCAATCCATCTAAGCATCAGGCCAAAGGCAGCGGGAGCGAAGTGCTCTGATGAATCCGCTTTGCATAGCTCTGATTCCCTCGCTCATCTCGGCAGCGACGCAACCCCGACCCCTTCACTCACCTCTACTACGACGCGAACCTGACCCCCTTTCTCTACCTTGTCCCTCCTCATGTCGCCCCTGATTGACATCCAGACAAAGGGCACATGCGGCTTGGGCCCGAGCTGTGCGTGGCAGTGGATCCACGGCGGCGGCGGCAGCGTCCTGGGGATGCTGATCCGTGACGAGCAATGTATCCTAGGCTAGGCGGGAGATATTTCTCTTGCTTTACACATTGAGAGAGACAAACACAAGGGCTTGATTCGTTCCTCACATGCAGGCTAGGCGGGAGGATTAGATAGCTGCTGTTGCTATTTTTTTCAAACTCCCATCAAGTGTTGTGTAGACTGCTAGTGAGATTTAATCACACTGCGTATATATGCTCAACCAAACATGCAGGCCAGTTCAAGCTGCCGTAGGAAATAATATAATCCATGATGGATTATTCGCCAGTTTATCCTCATGCTAGATCCATCACTACCACTAATCGACACATTAGCAAGCTGCAGTCTTGGTAGGGAGGGGAAATGAAGGAGGAGGAGGCGTACCATGTGCGTACTGGTCCTGCAGCCCGACGGGAGGGAGATGCTGCAGATGTCACCAACGTCGAGGTACACCGCGGCAGCAAGCACCCCCATATGCCTTGCCCCAGCATCGAGAGCAGGGGTTGGATCCTGATGCTGCCGGCTAGGCTAAGGTTCGTTGCCGGCCTCCATCCGGATGCTGCGGGTGTGGATCTGGCGTCGTCGTCGCCGTAACAGATCCATGGCCATCTCTGCCGCCCCCATCATCCGGATCCTTGTGATCCATGACGGTCGTGTCTGCCCGGATCGGGGTTGGCAGATGCGGCTGCGTATCCTCGGGAGAGGAGGAGCAGATCGGAGGGTGGCGGCAGTGAGATCGCACGAGAGGACGGCGGCTCTGTGTCGTCGAGGGGATCGATAGGTATGGTTTTTTGCGGGTTGGTTTTTTGGCTGCGTAGGTGGGAGAGGGGGTGGTGGGAGGGGGACGAAAAAAACCGGACGAAAATGGTGGGACAAAAATAAACCCGGAATGGAGACTACCAACTGAGACATTAGGAGTAGAGATGACAAAAAATCATGATAGAAAATGGGCTTTTCATCCTGGGCGGGCTGGAGACGCAGCTGCATGACATTCTTTGGGCCGTCCATGACGGAAAAAACTGTGGTAGAAGTGAGGGCGAGGAAAATATTAGGGTGTTCTCGGTTACGATGGGTGGTCCGGGCCAAGCGATGCACAGAGGTTTGCGCGTTTCTCTCGTACATGCACGCCCGTGGGTGCGAGGCGTTGGGCTCTAACTGAACCCGAGCAAGGCGTTCGCCTACTGAATCCGAGCGATTGCACTGCAGGCTACGCGTTACTGAACCCGAGCGATCGATCGATGGATGTTAATTGAACCCGATTGAGTGATTCCTTCGCTACTGCTGCTAACTGAAGCCGATCGAGGCTGCCTCTGGATGAATAGTGAGCGTTGCTGGGGGAGGGGGTGGATGAATAGTTCCCGGTGGGGGTGGATGAATAGGACCCCGTGGTGTTGCCTCTGGATGAACATGACCCCGATCGATCGAGCCGGTTGGGGCTGGATGAACAGGACCCCGTGAAGGGCTGGATGAACAGGACGACCCCGTGGAGGACTAGATGAACAGTAGATGGTGGAGGGTTGGATGAACAGTAGCCCGTGGGGGGGTGGTTGAACAGGAGTCCGTGGGGAGGGCTAGTTGAACAGTAGCCGGTGGAGTAGCGCGCGGTGGAGGCTGGATGAACAGGAGCTCGTGGATGAACAGTCGCAGGTGGAGGCTAGAGGAGGTCGCCGGTGGATGAACAGTAGCCCGTGGAGGCTGGAGGAGGTCGATGGTGGAGATGAACAGTTTCCTGTGGAGTCCCGTTTTGCGGTATGCCACAACCCTCCTGATGAATAGGACCCCTGTTTCGATCGTAGCGCTCCAACACAAGTCCATTTCATCCGTTTTGCGGTATGCCACACCCCTCCCGATCAACAGGGCCCCGTTTCGACCGTAGGAGGTCCAACACAAGTCCGTTTCCTCCGTTTTGCGGTACGCCAGACCCCTCCCGATGAACAGGTTCCTGTTTCGAATGTGTCCGGTCGAACACAAGGCCGTTTCCTCCATTCCGCGGTAGGCTAGGCCTCGTTTCCATCTGCTGTTCCATCCAAGCCGGTTGGCTCCCACGTTCTGTTGCCTCCCGATGAACACGACGCATTCTATTGCCTCCCCATGAACACGACGAGGACGCAGTTTCTCCGTTCCGACCCAGCCATGTACACGAGCCCTGGCCGTACGTATGCGCGAGTAGGCGTTCGAGACCCCGCCCGTATGTACGTATGTGGCCGTTGAGGGAGTCCCGGATTAGGGGGTCCTCGGACAGCCGGACTATATGCTTATGTCGGACTGTTGGACCGTGAAGATACAAGATTGAAGACTTCGTCCTGTGTCCGATGGGACTCTCCTTTGCGTGGAAGGCAAGCTTGGCGATTCGGATGTATAGATCTCCCTCTCTGTAACCGACTCTGTGTAACCCTAGCCCCCTCTGGTGTCTATATAAACCGGAGGGTTTAGTCCATAGGACAAGAACAATCATAATCATAGGCTAGCTTCTAGGGTTTAGCCTCTACGATCTCGTGGTAGATCAACTTCTGTAATACTCATATCATCAAGATCAATCAAGCAAGAAGTAGGGTATTACCTCCATCGAGAGGGCCCGAACCTGGGTAAACATCGTGTCCCCCGCCTCCTGTTACCATTAGCCTTAGATCCACAGTTCGGGACCCCCTACCGGAGATCCGCCGGTTTTGACACTGAAATTTGTGCTTTCATTGAGAGTTCACAATAAGGCTTGATGGCTCCTTCAATCATCAGCAACAATGCGGTCCAGGATGAGGTTTTCCTCCCCGGATAGATCTTCGTATTCGGTGGCTTTGTACTGTGGGCCAACTCGCTTTGCTGTCTGGAGCAGATCGACAGCTACGCCCCTGGCCACCAGGTCAGGTTCAGAAACTTGAACTACACCGCTGACATCCACGGAGAATTGATCTTCAATGAATTCGAGCCCACGTCAGGAGCACCGAACAGTCACGACGGGCATGACTTAGATCTGCCACCGGACAGTGTTCGGGATATCGCACCTGTGGCTGCTCCAGCCTCCAATCTGGAGCAGATCACGCCATCCGAGGATAGATGGTTGGACCCCGTCATGGAGGCTGTACACTCATCAGAGCTGGAGCCGAACATAGACTTCACCTCCAAAGAGGAAATTGTCATCGAACCCTCGGACTTGCTTCCGGTCATAGGTTCCGAACCGCGTGTGTCCGTGCCTATCAAATCTGATTGGGCACCGATCATGGAGTTTACTTCCGTGGATATCTTTCAACACTCACCCTTGGATGATGTGCTAAATTCATTGAGGTCTCTCTCTTTATCAGGAGACTCTTGGCCGAACTATGTCTGGCTTGAGTGTTAGCATCAACGATTTTTCCCTTATATGACACACAGACGGGGTATCACTTACCTTTGTTCTCCTCGAGCTGCCTCTTTACGAAGCCGAGCTCCTCCTCGGCCTGCCCCAGGCCCCGCTTCAGTTCGGCAACCTCCGCAGTACTGGCGGCAGTGGCCAGCAGCGACGCATGCTTATTCACATAGACATTTTTTGTTAGACTCCTACGGATACTAGTTGATCCTCCGTTTGGCTTTTCTTTCTGAACACCAACAGAGTATCAGGGGCTACTGTCTATAATGTGATATTTTCTTACACTTTTGTTACTTACCTCAAAGCCTGTTAGGAGGCTGGTGCAGGCTTCGGTCAATCCGCTTTTGGCAGACCGAACCTTCTAAATCACCATACTCATAAGAGTACGGTGCTCTTCGTCAATGGAAGCGCCACGAAGCACTTCCAGCAAATTGTCCGATGCCTCTGGGTGGACAGTGGTCATCGGCATAGGTGGCTCGCCCTCCTTAGTGAAGGGATGCCTACCTGAATCCGGAACCATTGGAGGTTCCGGCGCAGTATCCGGCTGGGGGCCAGACTTGCTGCGGCCCCCGTTGGCAGAATCCATGTGGGTCTTTCCCCCCATGTGCCCGGCGTCTGGGATTTTGCCTTGGGGCATCTCCAGAACCGTCACCCCCTGTTCCGGTATCCTCTGGGACAACACCTCGGTGTCGTCCATGGGCTGGGGGGAGGTGGCCGTGGGAGTGAATAGCTATTCATCTCCGATTGACTCAAAGACCCATCCGAAGAGGATACCTTGATGTGGGACTTGGCCGGACTCCATATGCGTGCTCGGCATTATAAGAAGCAATGTAGCTAAAACGCATTGAAAGTACTATGGAGTACAGATACTTATGACTTCGCCAGGGGCTTGTCCCTGGGCAACCACTCCTCGTTGCTGTAGGCAGCCGTGGTGGAGTGGTCCGGAAGGGATGTCTTTCCCTTCTTAGGTGTCCCGGCCTCCCCCTGTGGGGCGGCTTTTATCTTCTTCTCCCCTCCGGTTGGGGGAGAGGGGATTTCTTCTTCCTCCTCCCCGTCTTCATAGGAGGAGTGCACCTCGGCATCCTCGGACGACGAGTCCAATACGACCTTGCGCCGGAGACCCTTCCTGGTCCCCACGGTCGCTTTCTTGGCCTTCTTCTCCGGCACCTCATAGGGCGCCGGAAACAACATCCTTGTGAGAAGCTCCGATTCCAGATCTTCTAGTAACGGAGCCGGGCAGTCGATCCTCTCCGCTACTACTACCCAATCATGCAGAAACAGCATAAAAAGCTTAGGATCCTCCTCCAGATGTGCTGATGAAAAGCACGTCCTGCGAAACACGAAATCTTACCGGATTGGTGGGGCACTTGACGCTGAGGCCGCGATCTTTGATAATGGGCGGTGGTACCTCGTTGGTCTTGAACAACAATTTCCAGACGTCTTCGCGTGTCATGCCGAAGAGCTCTCATAGTGTTTGGTGTTTGGCCGGGTCGAACTCCCACAGATTGCAAACCCGTCGTTGGCACGGAAGGATCCGGTGGAGGAGCATAACTTGTACTATGTTGGCAAGCTTGATCTTCTTGCTTATCATATTCCGGACATAGTTCTGAAGTCCGGACAGCTCTGTCGCGGACCCCTAGGCTAAGCCCTTCTCTTTCCAGGAGGTGAGCCGCATGGGGGCGCCAGATCGAAATTCGGGGGCCGCCGCCCAGTTGGCATTGTGCGGCTCGGTGATGTAAAACCACCCCGATTGCCACCCTTTAGGGTCTCCACGAAGGAGCCCTCGGGCCAAGCGACGTTGGGCATCTTGCCCACCATGGCGCCTCCGCACTCTGCTTGCTGGCCAACCACCACCTTCGGCTTCACGTTAAAGGTCTTCAGCCATAGGCCGAAGTGGGGCGAGATACGGAGGAAAGCCTCACACACGATGATGAACGGCGAGATGTTGAGGATGAAGTTGGGGGCCAGATCATGAAAATCGAGCCCGTAGTAAAACATAAGCCCGCAGGCGAATGGGTGGAGGATAAATCCCAGTCCACGGATGAAATGAGAGAGGAACACTACTCTTTCCCGAGGTTTCGGAGTGGGGATGATCTGCCCCTCGGACGGAAACCTATGCGCGATGTTTGCAGCCAGGTATCCGGCCTCCCGTAGCTTCATTATGTCCTCCTCTGTGATGGAGGAGGCCATCCACTTGCTTCCTGCTCCGGACATGCTTGAATGACTTTGCGGAGAAAGTGAGGGCTTGGGCGCTAGAGCTCGAGCGTGCGAGAATGGATGGGCAGAGGGAGAAGAAGGCGTGGGTGAAAAAGAGGAATCCTTATCTCCTTATAAAGGCAGTAGAAACTGTACGCCTTTCCACTTGCCCTATAAACTCGCTTATTCCCCAAGCGCCGCATCAATAGCACGGTTGGGTTACCCACACCGGTATTGATGAGAATCCCGTGATAAGGGGACACGATCTCTGCTTCGACAAGGCGTGCCAATAAAACCGCCCCGCAATACGTGCAGTAGCAGGCTGGAAAAAAACGGTTCGAATAATGACCGACTCGTGGCATGATGTCATGCCATGAAAAATTGTCAGCAGATAAGATTCGTGAAAAATTATGCTCTCTACGGTTGTGTGTGGAATTTGTTTTGCAGAGCCGGACACAATTCATGTGTTCAAAATCTACTTTGGATTATTCGGAGATGGAACCCGCCTTGCAATGCCGAAGACAATCTGCACGCCGGACTCATCGTCATTGAAAGCCTGGTTCGGGGGCTACTGAGGGAGTCCTGGATTAGGGGGTCCTCGGACAGCCAGACTATATGCTTATGCCAGACTGTTGGACTATGAAGATACAAGATTGAAGACTTCGTCCCATCTCCGGATGGGACTCTCCTTTGCGTGGAAGGCAAGCTTGGCGATTCAGATGTATAGATCTCCTTCTCTGTAACCAACTCTGTGTAACCCTAACCCCCTCCGGTGTTTATGTAAACCTGAGGGTTTAGTCCGTAGGACAAGAACAATCATAATCATAGGCTAGCTTCTAGGGTTTAGCCTCTACGATCTTGTGGTAGATGAACTCTTGCAATACTCATATCATCAAGATCAATCAAGCAGGAAGTAGGGTATTACCTCCATCAATAGGGCCCAAACCTGGGTAAACATCGTGTCCCCCGCCTCCTGTTACCATCAGCCTTAGACGCATAGTTCGGACCCCCTACCCGAGATCCACCGATTTTGGCATCGACAACCGTATTTACTTTCTTGCACCCTGGCCGCTGTACGTACGTGTACATGCTACGTGCGCGCCTCCACTACGACACATCGCGCCTCTACATCGACCAATATGTACGTAGATGTTTACGACCAGAATGACAACACTACGTACGCTTCGACCAGGTGGGTCCCGACTGTCAGGCACTTCCTTGCGTGCGAAGATGTAGCCGGTGGGTCCCAACAATCAGGGGGGAGAATTGTTTTTTTGCCCGGACACACTTCCTTGCATGCGAAGATGTAGCTGGTGGGTCCCAGTAGTCAGGGGGGAATGTTTTTTCGTGAAATACGGTTGCCCGTCCGGTGGGTCCCTGCTGTCAGGTGGAGGAATCATTATTTTCCGCGTAATAAGGAGGCACTTCCTTGCTGCAGCCGTGGACCCAACTGTCAGCCTCTCCACGTACAGTACTCTTCCAATGGAAGTCGGTCATTGACCACATTGACCACGCCGCGCCGAGAGCACCAAGGCGGTGGATGACGGCGAGGCCTAGGAAGGGGATGATGCGGAGCCGAGGAAGACACGACAGTGGATGCCCATGCGGAGAGGAGTACGAGGGTTCACTGGTTCAGCTGCGGTGTGAGGCTGCCGTCGCCGCAGAATAACAGGGGGTGTGGATGAGTAGAGGGATGGCCTGGCCAACGGTGGGAGTAGTAGGGGGTGGTGAGGCCTCAGCGGCATCATAGTCGGCCGCGGGAGGCAGGAGCACGCGGCACGACCGGCGCTGGTTTGGGCAGCTGGAGCAAGAAGACCAGAGTTTGAAGAAGCACTACGCCCGTTGGATGAACATTGTACGGTAACTAGAGGTAGAATCGTTCATATTAAATAAGTTGACAAAGCCCAACGTCCCCATCAACTTGGTAGGCCCACAAGTCAGCCTCCCACTATGCTGGGTTCCAGCTGGCAGGGGGAGTATTCATTTTTTGTGCGTAATAAGGAGGCACTTCCTTGCGTGCGAAGATACCTGGTGGGTCCGACCTGTCAGCGGTGGCATATTTTTGTCGTGAAATAGAGGCCCTTCCGGTGGGTCCTAGATGTCAGGTGGAGGAATCATTATTTTGCGCATAATATGGAGGCATTTCCTTGTGTGCGGCCGTGGACCTAGCTGTCAGCCTCTCCACGTACAGTCCACGTCCGATGGATGTCGTTCGTTGACCATGTACCAGGCCGCACCGAGAGCACCAAGGTGGTGGACGACGACGAGGCCTAGGAAGGGAACAACATGGAGCCGAGGAAGACTCGGCAATGGTTGCCCACACGGTGGGGAGTACAAGGGTTTACTGGTCCGGCTGCCGTTGCCGGAAAATAACAGGAGGTGTGGGTGAGTAGAGGAATGGCCTGGCCAGCAATGGAGTAGGGTGGAGCGATGCAGCTTGTGCAGCAGCACAGCCGGCCACGGGAGGCGGGAGCAGGCAGTCCCACCGGCACTGGTTTGGGCGGCTGGAGCAAGAAGATCAGATATTGAAGAAGCAGCACGGCCATTGGATTAACATCCAACGGTCACTGCTGCTAGAATCGTTTGTGGACTAAATTGACAAAGCCTTTTGTACACGTCAACCTAGTAGACCCACAAGTCAGCCTCCAAATCTGTCTCAAACAGCATACAACCCGAAATTTCTAGCCAGATTCAAATTAATTTTAAAACCAAATATACCTTAATTTAAATTCAATGAAATTTTACCTGCACAAAAACAATGAAATATAAAATATCAAAATCTGAAAAGGAAAAGTATTTTGATTGCTCGTTTGCTGTATTTTTTCATTTTACAGCCCATTTATTATTACTTATAGCCCATTTCTTATTACTTATAACCCATTTTCTAGGCAAAATGCATCCCTCTCGTCTTGAAAGATTTCCGGCCCAGCAGGGCATAGAAAAGCAAGTCGGCCTATGTTGGTTATTCTGCAAAAAACAAAATAGCTGGCTAGCCATTTTTAGAAAGGAAAAAAACAAACTGGGCCGGTCATGTGCTAAACCTATGAAATAAAAGCCTGTGCTAGACGGGCCACAACTCCCGCACAACTTGGTTGATACCCTTCTCCGTCCTGAAAAAACAAAATTACTGCACGCGTTGCTGGGTCCCTACTATCATCCTCACCATGTACATTCATCTCCTTGTTCCTCTCGGTTGTTGACCATGTTGACAACACCGGAGGGTGGCGCCGCAGCAAGCGAACCAAGGCGGAGGACGATGGTGATGCCTCGGACAGGAATGAACAGGATCCGGAGAAGATGCACAGAGTTTTAGGGTGTGATGTGGCCATGATGCGTGTGCGGCAGCACAACCAGCCGTGGGAGGCGGGAGCAGGTGGTCCCGCCGGTGCTGGTTTGGCTTTGGCAGCTCGAGGAAGAAGAGACTGAAGAAACACGACAGACGTTGAATGCCAATCCAACGGTCAAGGTTGGCATAATTGTTTGTTGACTAAGCCGACACCAAGTAGCATACTTTTTATATATAGGAAGAAAAGAAAAACTAGGCTCGTTCGCCTGATAATATTCCCGAAACTGCGACCGTTCGATCTTGTGTCGCAACTAAAACTGCGAGGAAAATGCGTTCGTCTTCCGTCCTCCTCCTAGGGAATGTTCGCCACATAAGTGACTAGCACCCTTGGTTTTCAACCGAGAGGTCTTGGGTTCGAGTCCCAGGAACTCTCAATTTTGTCCCCCTTCCTCGCAAAAAAGGGAAAGAAAATCAAAGACTTGAGAAGGCGTACAGAACAAGCTAGTGTACCAGTAAAGTGATGTTGCTGAGTTTTAGAAAAAAGAGAGACATGCTCCTGTAGCTAGTTCAAATCCAAACCTAGACTGTGACTATATATGGTGATATGCTACTCTGCAAGTAATGAAACTGACATATCCAATGTTCGCTTCTCCTCTTCTCTACTTACTCTGCCTAGCATTAGAAGCTCTGGCCACATCAACCATGTCTGCTGGCTGCTCGTCCACCTGCTCTTCAGCAGGCAACAACCAGATATGCACCAAGTCACCACCCGTACCATCGCGTGTGGGTCTCATCACACCCCCACCGGCACGTGCACCGCAGGCGGTTGCTCATTGCAACCCGCTGCCGTTGGTGTGGTGCCACTGTTGCAAATCACGCAGAGTCATCCATCGTGTCTCAACCACAATCCTCAACCCTGGCCGAGTCTTCTACAAATGCCTGAATCATGGGGTAATAATATGTTTAAGTGTTGTTCTGCTGCTTTCAGTTGCTGATTTTTTTAATAGTTTGGTTGATGATCTTCCAATTTGATTCGTGCAGAAAAGGGAAGATTCGTGTGATTTGTATTTCTGGGAAGTTGCTGATGTGGGGGAATGAAACTACGCTGATTATTTGGTTAGCTAAGGAATCCCAATACCAGCAGGTTGGGCTATTGGACAAGTAACTGAAGGAACGACAGAAGAGGAAAATGTAGAGCAGAAGGTTAAAGATGCAGTTCCTCTGATCATGGCCAAGCAACAGCTGCTGAACGACCTTGACAGCAATGAGGATATGAAAGAGCTTGTGAAGATAATGGGCAAAATCGATGTGCTCTGTAGGATGATTGTCTCTTTATTTGCAGTGTATGTAGCACTCGTGATGTATTCAGTGGCTATGACATGAGCACTTTGCTGAAACTAGTAATGAATGAAACCTGTGTAGCAGGCTGGGCATAGTGTTGTGAACATATAATGATTTCTATTAACGGAAATCAGGGGGTATCCCCTTTTGCTCATAAATAAATAAATAGCATAGGCCCTTTTGGTAATAAATAAATAAATTAGCAGAGGCCCTGTTGGGCCAGCTTTGTTCTCATTCGAAGACGTCGAGCAAATTGCAGTCCAACAACAAACTATGTCATCAAATTCAAGTTTCACAGCCAAATATGAGTACAACTAAACAACAATGTCATCATGTTTTAGTCGTCATACAATCACCAAACACAAATCAACATACGTAACAAGTGATGTTCTCATAGCAAAATACTAAACAACATGTTCATCAGGTTTCAGTTGTCATAGCAAACACAATTTCACATAGTAGATAAAAAACGTCTTCTGACAAAAAAATATGACAAAAGCAATGTAATCATCATCTGCAGCAGCAGCGTCAACATCTTCTCCATGTGTATCAGTCTGAATCGTAATTCGCCATGGTGTCATCTTCTTCTTCGTCCTCAACGTCCTCGAACGTTGGCTTCTTCTTGATTAACTCTTGTAGGTCCACATCACGACAGGCAATCTTTTCGCCGGCGTCATTGACGTGATGGTTCTCAAAGATATTAGGAACATCTGTGTTATCTTGTACATCAGGAGCAGTGTAAGCATCATCTTGTTGTGCAACTTCATTAAACGAATTCCTCTGCTCAAACCTTTGCAATACTCTCCAGTCATCGCTACGTGCAAATGTGTCTTCCAAGAAAAATATCTGTGTTGCTTGATTTGCCAAAATAAAAGGCTAGTTAGTCTCGTATACCGCCTTGACATTGATGGATTTGAAATAATAATCAGCTCTGGGTTTTGCGATCCTGGAAACAGGTTATACCAATGACAGCACAACAGAACCACACACCGATGATCCTTGAAACTGGAGATATACTGCAACTGAATAATGTCTGTTATGTTAGCATACATTTCAGTTTTCTCTTTGTCATACGTGTCCGTGCTCATGATGGCACTATTCTGTGTCTTCCTGCCTTTGTCTCGTGCAAGGGTGTTGTAGCGCACATCTCCAACAACGCAAGATTCATAATGTCTTACCCGAGTATCAGGACCCATTGCTAGTGAGTAAAGGGCATCATCAACTGCCTGCCCATCCTCCCGCATCTTCTTAACCTATGTTTAGAAAATAGACAAGTTGATCATCTTATGTACTCAATACATTAAAAAAACTGATAGTGCAATTCAAAAGCTTAGATGGCTCTTGAACCATTTCGCAAATCCAGCCATAACCAGTTTGTCAATGTTTCTTGGATTTTGCGGCAGTAACTCCTTTTTGTAGATGCTGCACAACATAGTGATCACATCAAACATCTAAATATATAAGAATGTGCTGCAAGTTTAGTAGATTATGATGTATAAGCTAGAGTACTTAACACTTGATATAAGGTAGTATCTCAGGACAGTTATTCAACACATACCAAACCATTTTGTCCAAATCTTTAGGTTTGTCCTGTCGACTCTTCCCTGTAACTCGAATAGAATAATCGAAAACATTGAGCCTGGGATTGTCTTCACCCACCTCTTTGCTAAGCTGATAAGCTATTTCAATGTATTTTGAGCAGAATGTCAACGCTTGTATAGCAATGTAGGCCTCTGCAATGGAACCCCCGGGTCTAGCTTTGTTCCTAACATAGCCCTTGAAAGTGCCTAGCCGCCTTTCAATAGGGTACATCCAGCCATACTGTACTGGACCTCTAAGTAGTGCCTCATCAGATAGATGAACAGCCAAATGCACCATCACAACAAAGAAGGCTGGAGGATATATGTAGGACCTTGAGAAGAGGTGATAAGTAAGTCTAGAGGG
>NC_041381.1:531053353-531065558 GCF_002162155.2 Triticum dicoccoides | reverse complement strand
GGGGGGGTGATTAGACTACTTGACCAATAAAAAACTATGCATTTTCCCAATTTTAGTCTTTGGCAGATTTTAGCTATCTTAGCATAAGTCAAGCAATCTTCACACAATTCAAGCAAGCATGCAAAGAGTATACGAGCAGCAGAAATTAAAGCATGCAACTTGCAAGAATGTAAAGGGAAGGGTTTGGAGATTTCAAACGCAATTTGGAGACACGGTGATTTTTGAGCCGTGGTTCCGATAGGTGGTGCTATCGTACATCCACGTTGCTGGAGACTTCAACCCACAAAGGGTAACGGTTGCGCGAGTCCACGGAGGGCTCCACCCAAGAAGGGTCCACAAAGAAGCAACCTTGTCTATCCCACCATGGCCGTCGCCCACGAAGGACTTGCCTCACTAGCGGTAGATCTTCACGAAGTAGGCAATCTCCTTGCCCTTACAAACTCCTTGGTTCAACTCCACAATATTGTCGGAGGCTCCCAAGTGACACCTAGCCAATCTAGGAGACACCACTCTCCAAGAAGTAACAAATGGTGCGTTGATGATGAACTCCTTGCTCTTGTGCTTCAAATGATAGTCTCCCCAACACTCAACTCTCTCTCATAGGATTTGGATCTGGTGGAAAGAATATTTGAGTGGAAAGCAACTTGGGGAAGGCTAGAGATCAAGATTCATATGGTAGGAATGGAATATCTTGGCCTCAACACATGAGTAGGTAGTTCTCTCTCAAAAATGGTAAGTTAGAAGTGTAGGTTTGTTCTGATGGCTCTCTCCACGAATGAAGAAGAGGTGGAGGGGTATATATAGCCTCCACACAAAATCTAACCGTTACACACAATTTACCAATCTCGGTGGGACCGAATCAATAAACTCGGTCAGACCGATTTAGTAAATAATGTGACCGTTAGGGTTTTTGGTGGGACCGAAATGCAACTCGGTAGGACCGATATGGTTAGGGTTAGGGCATAACGTAATCTCGGTGAGACCGATTACACAAACTCGGTGATACTGATTTTGGTAATTAGCTAACCAGAGAGTTGGTCAGGCAAACTCGGTGGGAACGATTACTCCAACTTGGTGAGACCGATTTGGGTAATAAGTTAACCAGAGAGTTTACATTGTGATCTCGCTAGTACCGATTGCTCATACTCGGTGGGACCGATTTTAATAATGGACATACACAGAGAGATTACAATCCCATCTCGGTGAGACCGAGGTCCCCATCGGTGAGACCGATTTGCCTAGGGTTTGTGGCAGTGGCTATGACAAATGAACTCGGTGGCGCCGGATAGAAAGAATCTGTGGGGCCGAGTTTGACTTTAGGTTTAGGTCATATGTGTGGATGTGGGAAAGAAGTTGAGGGTTTTGGAGCATATCACTAAGCACTGTGGAGCAAGAAACTCATTAAGCAACGCCTCATCCCTCCTTTATAGTATTGGCTTTTCCTATAGACTCAATGTGATCTTGGATCACTAAAATATAAAGTGAAGAGTCTTGAGCTTGAAGCTTGAGCCAATCCTTTGTCCTTAGCATCTTGAAGGGGTTCCACATCCTTTAGTCCATGCCACTCCATTGTTGAACTTGTCTGAAATATACTAGATAAAAGTGTTAGTCCAACAAGAGATATGTTGACATTAATTACCAAAACCACCTAGGGAGCACTTGTGCTTTCAACCCCCCCCCCCCCTTTTTGGTAATTGATGGCAACATACATCAAAGCTTTTAGATAAAGATATAGAGAATAGCAAGTAAAGCTTTGGAAAGACATGTAACAAGCATAGGCTCCCCCTACATGTATGCAATTATGTGAATATAGAGTATAGAAGCATGTGAATGCATGAACATGACAGAGTAAGCAATGCGTTACATGTATCTTGGCCATATGCATCAGAGCAAAGAATATTAAAGAATACCTTCATGCTCATGAGTCCTTCTTGCAAATAGTATGTACATCAGCAAGAATTCCTCATAGACATGATTGTGATGCATATACTTACCTTGTGGTCTTGAGTTGGCTTAGGATGGAATGAACCTGTGTAAACAAGGTTAGATAACACAAATACACCTACTAGCCAGAGCAAACAGAAGAAACCACAAGAATACCAAGACCGGGATGACATGTAGAGAGTGAGTACTAAGTACCACATTGAATTAGACATGTCCCCAAAGTTAATGATATGCAATGAATTTAAGTGATTTCTTTCCCTTGGATGTCTTGCTCCCCCTGAATCTAGCATGGGATACTGGGAGAAGATAGGGAACAGAAAATCAGAGCTGAAAGGAACAAATGAATAGAGCTAATGCAAATAAGCACATATGAACATGTCTTTCCCCTCAAGAAGACATGTGGTATCTCTCCTCTTGAACACCAAGCATCTGGGATCCTTGAGGATTCTCTCCCCCTGGAGATTTCTCTCTCCCCTTGTGGAAGTGATATTATCTCTCCCTTTGGAAGTGATAAGCTTTGATGTGATCTCTCTCTCCCCCTTTGACATCAATTTCCAAGAAGGGCTTCTGGAATTTGTCGTGAATGGGTTTGATCCTTGAGTCATAGTACAAAGCACTTATAAAAATGTGATCCTTGTAGAGGACAAGATTCATTGAGTGGAGCTGGAACAGAAGATAAGGATGAATAGGTAGCAAAATGTTTTTCCTGTTGTGAAATCAGTGGCACCGAGTGGTATGCTTCAGTTGCACCGAAAGGATTCGGTTGGGCCGAAAATAACAAACCGGTGAGACCGAGTTCATCGCAGAGAAAACACTTGTCACCTCAGCTCACTAGACTAGTAAGATCTCACAATGATTTGCAAGGAATTAACTGAATGATATGCAATGAATTGGATGCAGGAAATGCAGAACAAACAGAAAAGAAAAGAAAGAAATCTAGATGAAGTTTTTTTTGAAAGGGAAACAAACATGCATGAGACAAATGCAAGAGCACAGAAAAGAACACGAGAGAACCTCATCTAGAGTTGGTCAGCGACAAAGTCACCTATGTTAGAGTATATTGACTTAGGAGTCAAGTGAGATCACTTGATCATAGGTCATACTCATCATTTAAGCTCAAAATGGGGGGATTCCATTTTTTGTTTAAGCATCTTGATGTATTCACATCTTGTCGAGTTGCTTTAACTCATGTCTCGGAGTAAAGATTCTCTAAGATGGAATAACATACCTTGGGTGGTGGTGTTGATCATGTAGTTGAACTTGTGTGGGTTGCTCAAGGTTGATGTAGTTCATCAAGAGTTTGGAGCACCACTTGGAATTTGAGTTCATCTTCCTACATGGGTTAGTTCTTGCAAGGAAGAGCACTTGTGTATCCGAAATGACAATCATGAAATCCAACATAGAATTTGTCAAAGGATATGTTTGAATGGTTCCGTGCTTCCTTGTCTTAAACCACCATAGTGTAGATACTTGGTGATGTAGAGATTGATCAAGATGTGAGTAGGTTACAATCTCATGGAGTTTATTTCCACCAAGTACCTACATGGGTTGGATAACATGCAAGGTGCAAATATATCCAAGACATAAGATTTTCATCATAAGAGAAATATCAAGGATTAGTCATAAGCTCATGTCTTGCATGTATCCAATGGAGTTTCTACTCCAAGTTTGAAGCATCAATGATGTTCAATTCTCCTCTCGACCTGCAAAACACTTTCTCATCAAGAGGTTTGGTGAAAATATCTGCTAATTGCTTTTCGGTGTGAACATGTTTAAGATTAATGTCACCCTTAGCAACATGATCTCGAATGAAATGATGACGAACTTCAATATGCTTAGTTCGAGAATGTTGCATGGGATTGTGACAAATTTTGATAGCACTTTCATTGTCACAAAGTAATGGAACATGTTTCACATATATCCCATAATCTTTAAGAGTTTGGGTCATCCAAAGTAATTGAGCACAACATGAACCAGCGGCAATGTATTCCGCTTCGGCGGTAGATAAGGATACCGAGTTTTGTTTCTTGGAAGACCAAGATACAAGGGATCTACCAAGAAATTGACAAGTACCCGAAGTGGACTTCCTATCAACCTTGTCTCCGGCATAGTCCAAGTCGGAGTAGCCAACAAGATCGAAGGAGGCCCTCTTAGGATACCAAATGCCAAAATTTGGCATGTGAATTAAATATCTCACTATCCTTTTCACGGCCTTAAGGTGACATTCTTTAGGAGCAGCTTGATATCTTGCACACATGCACACACTTAGCATAATATCGGGACGTGAAGCACATAGATATAACAATGAACCAATCATAGAGCGATAAACCTTTTGATCAACCGGTTCACCATCTTTGGTCAAATCAAGATGTCCACTAGTAGGCATGGGTGTAGACATACCTTTGCATTCTGGCATATTGAACTTCTTGAATAAGTCCTTAGTGTACTTCGTTTAAGAGACAAAAGTACCTTCCTTAGTTTGCTTGATTTGCAACCCAAGAAAGAATTTGAGTTCACTCATCATTGACATCTCAAACTTCTCCGATATTAGCTTTCCAAACTTTTCACTAAAATGAGGGTTAGTTGATCCAAATATAATATCATCAACATAAATTTGGCATACAAATAATTCTCCATTAACCCTTTTAGTAAAAAGTGTAGAATCAATTTTCCCAATTTCAAAGCCTTTTTGAATAAGGAACTTAGTTAAACACTTATACCAAGCTCTAGGAGCTTGTTTAAGACCATAAAGAGCTTTGCGAAGTTTATAGACATGATTGGGTTTCTTAGGATTGATAAAGCCGGGAGGTTGTTTAACATAAACTTCCTCCTCTATTTCACCATTTAGAAAAGCACTTTTAATGTCCATTTGGTACAAGGTGATATCATGGTGATTAGCATAGGCAAGTAAGATGCGAATGGACTCAAGTCTAGCAACGGGAGCATAAGTCTCACCATAGTCCATACCTTCGACTTGTGTGTAGCCTTGGGCAACGAGACATGCTTTGTTGCGAACTACTTGTCCATATTCATCTTGCTTGTTGTGAAACACCCATTTGGTACCCATGATGTTGTGGTTGTTGTCGGGCTTCTCAACCAATGTCCAAACTTGATTTCTCTCAAAGTTGTGTAGCTCTTCATGCATAGCATTTATCCAATCTGGATCTTCCAATGCTTCTTCGACCTTCATAGGTTCAATGCTAGAGATGAATGAATAGTTTTCCCAAAAGTTAGTTAAACGAGTTTTAGAGCGAGTGATTCTCCCAGTTTGAATATCATTGTAGATTTTCTCGACGGGATGGTCTTTAGCAATTCTTGCTCGAACTCGTGAAAGCTTTTGCTTGGGTCTTGGTTGAACATCTTCTTCATCTTGTTCTTCTCCTTCTTCTTGGCCTTCTTCATTATTGACATTGTCGTTCTCTTGTCTTGGTGGAGAAGGAGGTTGTTGACGTTCTTGATGTACTTCCTCGTTTTATTCATCTTGGTGTGTCCCACTTGTGGATGCTTCCATGTCAACTCTTGGTTCATCTTGCCATGAAGTAGAAGCTTCCACTTGGATGGACAAGGTACTCTCCTTCACCTCCGTTGGACGAACCTTGCCAATAGACAAGTATTGGATTGCTTCCGAGGGACCTTTGTCTCCTACATCAATTGGCAATTGCTCTACTTGTGAGCCGTTAGATTCATCAAACTTCACATCTACCGTTTCTTCAACCTTTCGGGTGGAATTGTTGTAGACACGGTATGTGTGAGAGTTTGAGCCATAACCAAGTAGGAAACCTTCATGAGACTTAGGAGCAAATTTAGAACGATGATGCTTATCAAGAATGTAGCACTTTGAGCCGAATACTCGGAAGTATCCAACTTGGGGTTTGTTACCGGTGAGGAGCTCATATGCCGTCTTGCCGAGTAGCTTGTGAAGATACAAGCGATTTGTTGCATGACAAGCTGTCTCAACCGCTTCTGCCCAAAAGTGCTTGGGCTTCTTGTACTCATCAAGCATCGTTCTCGCCATTTCGAGGAGCGTCCGATTCTTCATCTCAACAACTCCATTTTGTTGAGGTGTGTACGTAGCCGAGAACTCGTGTGAAATCCCTTCTTCATCAAGAAAGGTGTCCACATTTGCGTTCTTGAACTCCATTCCGTTGTCGTTGCGAACCTTCTTCATCTTCACTTCAAATTGATTTTGAGCCTTCCTGGCGAAGTTTTTGAAGATCTTTTGGACCTGCGATTTGTCATCGAGAAAGAACACCCACATAAATCTTGAAAAATCATCAACTATAACTAGACCAAAAGAATTTCCACCGAGACTTTTGTAAGCGTTGGGACCAAAAAGATCCATGTGAAGTAGCTCAAGTGGCCTCCTTGTGGTCATGATGTTCTTCACGGGATGCCTTCCTCCAACCTGTTTACCTGCTTGACAAGCACTGCAAAGTCTATCCTTATCAAATATGACATCGTTAACACCAAGGATATGATTCCCTTTAATAAGCTTGTCAAGGTTTCTGATGCCAACGTGACCTAACCGTCTATGCCATAACCAACCTTTTGAGGATTTAGCAATGAAGCAAGTTCTAGGTTGAGCGTTTTTAGAGAAATCAACAATGTAAAGATCACCTCTACGTATACCGGTAAAGACCATTTTATGATTGTCTCGACGAAACACTTGGCAATCTATTTCAGTAAATAGAACATTGAAACCAAAATCAGCAAGTCTAGATACTGAAAGTAAGTTGTAGCCAGGAGATTCAACGAGCATAACATTCTGAATGGAGCTATCATGTGAGATTGCCACCTTACCGAGGCCAACCACCTTACCCTTTGAGTTGTCACCGAAAGTGACATACTTTCGAGGACTATCATTTTCAGCAAGCTCACGAAACATGTCTTTATCTCCGGTCATGTGATCGGTACATCCACTCAAGAACCCATTCCTTTCCTCCTGCCATATATCCCCGAAGATTTGCCATAAGACCAAAGTGTCTCATTGCATCATCAAGATCAAAGTCATCATCATCATCCTCATCATAGTATCCGTGTTCAACATCGTCATGTGGTGGATCAATTCCCAGAGAGAGTGATTCATTAGTATGAGTTTGACAATAATCTCCTCTATGAATTCTAGTAGCTTCGCAAATGATATCGCTAATAATTCCAACATTTCCTTTGGCACGCATAAGATTTGTAACTTCAAATAGACAGTTGCCAAACATAGGATCATTGGAATTCATCTTACTCAAGGTAATAGACTTATGAAGAATTTCATCCAGATTTTTCAAGGAATAATTAGGAAATCGTTCCTCAAGAAATTTCCATATAGTGTAGGCACACTCAAGAGTAGGCAGATTTCCAATCAAGTTTCTAGGCAAACCTCTAGTGATAAGATTAACAGTTCTAACATTTCTAATCATGTCAATCGACTCATCAAGGGTAGCATGCATAGGATCAACATAAGGTGCACAAGGACTAGCAATGTACTTGTTCAAATGATATTGATTGAAAATTACAAGCATCTCATTTTTCCACTCATGAAAATACTCTCCATCAAGTATAGGCACTCTATCCATCTTCCTCCAATGGTGATTAAACCAAAGCAATGGAGACCAAAGCTCTGATACCACTTGTAGGACCTTGAGAAGAAGTGATAAGTAAGTCTTGAGGGGGGTGATTAGACTACTTGACCAATTAAAAACTATGCCTTTTCCCAATTTTAGTCTTTGGCAGATTTTAGCTATCTTAGCATAAGTCAAGCAATCTTCACACAATTCAAGCAAGCATGCAAAGAGTATACGAGCAGCGGAAATTAAAGCATGCAACTTGCAAGAATGTAAAGGGAAGGGTTTGGAGATTTCAAACGCAATTTGGAGACACGGTAATTTTTGAGCAGTGGTTCCGATAGGTGGTGCTATCGTACATCCATGTTGATGGAGACTTCAACCCACGAAGGGTAACGGTTGCGCGAGTCCACGGAGGGCTCCACCCAAGAAGGGTCCACAAAGAAGCAACCTTGTCTATCCCACCATGGCCGTCGCCCACGAAGGACTTGCCTCACTAGCGGTAGATCTTCACGAAGTAGGCGATCTCCTTGCCCTTACCAACTCCTTGCTTCAACTCCACAATCTTGTCGGAGGCTACCAAGTGACACGTAGCCAATCTAGGAGACACCACTCTCCAAGAAGTAACAAATGGTGCGTTGATGATGAACTCCTTGCTCTTGTGCTTCAAATGATAGTCTCCCCAACACTCAACTCCCTCTCATAGGATTTGGATCTAGTGGAAAGAAGATTTGAGTGGAAAACAACTTGGGGAAGGCTAGAGATCAAGATTCATATGGTAGGAATGGAATATCTTGGCCTCAACACATGAGTAGGTAGTTCTCTCTCAGAAATAGTAAGTTGGAAGTGTAGGTTTGTTCTGATGGCTCTCTCCACGAATGAAGAGGAGGTGGAGGGGTATATATAGCCTCCACACAAAATCTAACCGTTACACACAATTTACCAATCTCGGTGGGACTGAATCAATAAACTCAGTCAGAACGATTTAGTAAATAATGTGACCGTTAGGGTTTTCGGTGGGACAGAAATGCAACTCGGTAGGACCGATATGGTTAGGGTTAGGGCATAACGTAATCTCGATGAGACCGATTACACAAACTCGGTGAGACCGATTTTGGCAACTAGCTAACCAGAGAGTTGGTCAGGCAAACTCGGCGGGACCGATTACTCCAACTCGGTGAGACCGATTTGGGTAATAAGTTAACCAGAGAGTTTACATTGTGATCTCGGTAGTACCGATTACTCAAACTCGGTGGGACCAATTTTGATAATGGACAGACACAGAGAGATTACAATCCCATCTCGGTGAGATCGAGATCCCTATAAGTGGGACCGATTTGCCTAGGGTTTGTGGCAGTGGCTATGACATCTGAACTCGGTGGCGCCGGATAGAAAGAATCGGTGGGGCCGAGTTTGACTTTAGGTTTAGGTCATATGTGTGGATGTGGGAAAGAAGTTGAGGGTTTTGGAGCATATCACTAAGCACTGTGGAGCAAGAAACTCATTAAGCAACACCTCATCCCTCCTTTATAGTGTTGGCTTTTCCTATAGACTCAATGTGATCTTGGATCACTAAAATATAAAGTGAAGAGTCTTGAGCTTGAAGCTTGAGCCAATCCTTTGTCATTAGCATCTTGAAGGGGTTCCACATCCTTTAGTCCATGCCACTCCATTGTTGAACTTGTCTGAAATATACTAGATAAAAGTGTTAATCCAACAAGAGATATGTTGACATTAATTACCAAAACCACCTAGGGAGCACTTGTGCTTTCAATATATCTTCTCAAGGTCGCATAGGATAGTTGGTATCTTGTATCTAAGACGCTCCAAAGCATCTATCCTGATATTTCTACTATAGAGTTCCCTGAAGAGTTGTCCCAACTCTGCAACTGCTATGTATAAGTCAGGGCGGCCCAATCCTCTAAGGATAATAGGTAAAACCCTTTGAAGTAGGACATGGCAGTCATGAGTTTTCAACCCTTGTACCTTGTTTCCATCTGCACTGACTCTTCTTTCAGGGTTGGAAGCAAATCTATGTGGGAATCTCACATGTGACAGGACCTCGCAGAATTCTTTTCTTTTTACCTTGTCCAAGACGTACACAGCTGGTGCCATATCCCATGGTTTATCTTCATCTTGCAACTGCAAATCCTGTCTGATACCCAGGTGTGTCAAATCAATCATAGATTTTAAGGTATCTTTCATCTTGCCTTCAATATTAAGAAGTGTGCCGATAATGCTGTCACATATATTTTTCTCGATGTGCATCACATCAAGATTATGCCGCAGATCCAAATCTTTCCAATACTCCAAGTCCCACAAAGTGGACATGCGAGTAAACAATAATCTCTCTTCTGCCCTGCCATGCTTCCTTTTCCTGCTACCATTACCAGGATGGTTTCCTGGTGTAATATGCCTGACCTTCTCTAATTCCACTTGCAACTCATCGGCGGTGAGCCTCTTTGGCGCATCACAGTTTTCATGCTTTGCATTCAACACATGTCTTTGATATTTTCTATGATGGGGCTCGTCCTTGGCAAGGAAATGGCGGTGTCTAATGTATCAGATCTTGCTAAGTATTGCGCATGACAGCGGATTCCTGTCACAGCGAACACATGCGTTGTAACCATGTGTCATTCGCCCTGACATAGTGCCCAAAGCCGGATAATCATGGATGCACCAAATTATAACAGCACACAGAAAGAAATCAGTTGGTGGGCTGCTATATAGGTCTCGAGTGAGAACACCCCTCCATAGTTGTTGAAGTTCCTCCACAAGAGGCTCCATGAATAAATCAAAATCCTTCCCAGGACTTTTTGGACCTGGGATGAGCAAGGCCATCATGTAGTTTGATTCTTTGGTGCAGAAATTTGGAGGCATGTTGAAAGGGATAACAAGCATTGGCCACATGCTATATGTGGCGCTCTGGTGGCCAAATGGGTTAAATCTATCTGAAGCGAAGCCAAGTCTAATGTTTCTCGGGTCAGCAGCAAACTTTTTGTGTTTATGATTGAAGCTTTTCCACTCACTACCATGAGATGGATGGCTCATTACATTCTGATCTCTGTACTCCTCATTTCTAGAATGCCATAGTACATCCTCTCTTGTTTTAGCATCATGAAACAACCTCTGCAATCTTGGTATAATTGGAAAATGTCTCAGAACATTATGAGGAATCCTCTTCACAACATTGCCATCTTTCCATCTTGATGATTTGCATTTTGGGCATTCACTTAAGTTGGCATAATCCTTCTAGAACAGAACACAATTATTCTTATAAACATGGATCATATCATATCCAATTCCAACTGGACGAACGAAATTCTTCATTTTACTGTAGGTGTGTGGCAGCTCAGACGCATCTGGGAAAGATTTGCGGAAAGCAGCCAACATCGCATCGAATGATTTGTTGGTCATCCACTCAGATGTCTTCACCTGAAGAAAGGTGACCATAGCTGAGAATACTGATAGCTTATTTCCTGGGGTGATAGCTACGTTGCATTGTTCCAACATGCGGGTCCATCGCTTTTCTTCTGCAGGTGAAAGTTCACGGAATGCACGAGCATTTCCTAGCATTGTTTCAATGTTGGTCAAACTCACTGGCTCCCCCACCACCACCTCCTCCTCCTCTTCCACCTAAGCATCAGGCAGATCAAGATGGTGATCTGCTGCTTCCACGTAGTCAATAACATTGACGTTCACAGCTTCACCATGATGAACCCACCTAGTATATGTGACCGACATCCCATACAAATGTAGATGATTTTGCATAGTTAACTGGGATCTTGTAACTGAATTCACACAATTGCTACACGGGCAGAGCACATCTGATTTCAGACCACCGTACTTAGCTTTGATAAAGTTCATGAAGTTTTCAACCCCCTTGACATATGCAGCGGAGAATCTTTGAGCAGAAGTTATCCAAGTCTTGTCCATCTGTTAGACATAAAATTAGTTCTTCTACTAGATATTACGGGAAAAACATATATGCTTTTTTATGAAGTCCAGAAAAAAATACCTAGGTCGATGTCTAAAGCTATGACAAGATATTTGGACGAGCAGATCTAAGTAACGAAATATATGTAAAGCTAATTCAGCAAACAGCTTTGAGTGCTAAATTATGGCAGGCTGTTTCAGCAGTTAATGAGGCCGAGCACATAGCCATCGAACTATCGAAGGCCATAGCAGCAATAAAGATCGAGTATAAAATGGTGTAGAGCTATTTCACTTAACAGATTGGCTACTAGACCATGGGAATCTACGTCACAATAAATATATGGCAGGATATTTTAGCAACTAATCGGCCTTGGCATGCCATCTCAGCTAAGAAGATTGAGTGCAGAACAGGGCAAGGAAGCTTCTTAAGCAGAGCATATTAACTGTAAACTACTTCACCAAACAGTGAGATTAACAACGTCTATCAACTAACATTCAGCGCTACACCGACATGCGCGGGGCCTTAGTCTAGAATGCGCGTACCATGGGAGAAGATGACTGCCATGCGTCTCCACACGAATGTTGCCAGCGGTGGTGGCGCTGACCGCCATGCGCCTCCACAAGAACGTCGCCAGTGGTGGCGGCGCGGCTAGAGGATGGTAGTCTACGAGAGAGTACTGTGGGAGCGAGAGGATCGCCATGCGTACCCTCGATGAACCGCGGTGCCGACGTATCGGCGCGGCGGGGAGGGCGGCTTTGGCGGAGCAAAT
>NC_041381.1:530947836-531052846 GCF_002162155.2 Triticum dicoccoides | reverse complement strand
GGAGCAAATGGAGTGGAGGGGGACGGGGGGGAGGGGGGTTTGGGGAATATTATTGGCTAGTTGGCCGAAGGGCGGTTGAATCTAGGATTTGGGGGGAATTTTTGGGTGGGGGGAGGATTTTCGCGTGGTGGGCGGGGGGAATTCGGCGCATGGTCAGTTTCTCCAAGTGCAGTCCCACGTGTCAATGTAGAGGCCAGCCGAAGCGCGTTCCGTTTGCGTGAGTCGTGTGCAGAACCGAACGTGTGTGGGGTGCAATGCGACCGCGACAGGGGTGCTGTGAGTGTACCGGCTTTTTTCCTTTTAAACTAGGTGCTTCGCCCCCTCAAAAAAAACTTGGTGCTTCACGCGATCCATCGATACTACTACTAGTACTCCGGTAATCCCGACTAAAATGGCGTGATCGGGTATTTTCCCGCGCGATATGCTGGGAGGTTGGCTTAGTTGGGTTTTTTAGGACGATTAATGCTACACCTACGTAATCCCAGTTATGTAATTAACGTAATGTGAAACGTGTGAGCTGTTGATTGTAGATTGGGGGGAGGGAGGGACCCTTGTTCATCCTTTTCTCCCACAAGATCTTAATGTTCCATGCAACGCACGGGCATCTTGCTAGTACTCCTACAATATACTATATTATTGTTAAAGTTCACACCGGTCGAGATTAATGCAAACACAACAAATTTTCATTACATTTCGAACATTTATAGGACATAAAAACAAAAGAAACCCGACCCTAAACCTATTCTATGGCGGCGACCGACGTCCTCCATCTGCGATCTCTATGTACGGGGGCGGGGTTCAAGACCCGTGAAGTGAAGGTGCGGTCTCCGACGAGGAAGAGTAGAACACGGGGTATGGACCGGCCAGTTGGCACACCATGCCCTGCCGCCTCCCATGCCCTACTCATCCTCGGAGGAGTCCCTGACCTCGGCGGTGCCGAATGTTGGACGGTGGCAAGTAGGACGCGTGGCTGACGGTGCTCCCGTCGTCGACCGCCAGCGTGGCCATCGCTTGTGCGGTCACGTCCGCGTCCGGCTACACCACCATTGCATCACGAGAGGCGACTTGAGCGAGGGCGGCGATCTCGAGCTTCATCCCCGAAGACAAGCTCTCCCGCAGAGCGTTCACGCTTGCAGTCATGGCGAATGTGGTGCCAGGTAGGAGGACGATGCGCTATGGTGTGGACGTTAGCTGGGCGTTGCCGCCTTAAGTAGCGCATTCCGGTGAGGCCAAGCGTCCGGGTGCGTCATTAAGTCGCCGAAGTTGGTTCCTCGGGCACCAAGCCTCTTAACAACGGCATACAGATGAACGACATGAATGCAGGAGGCTGGCGCCGGCTGGGAACGCACCGCACGATGGCGCCAGGGACGAGGGTTTTTGGTGTGCCGTGTAGTCAGCTGCGGTCGTGGCAACGTTGGAGATGCCCTTTGCTCACATGCGATCCCCGTATGTCATTGAAAAAGCAAGAAGACCCAGCATGGTCTCAGGTCCTGAGGGTGTAGTTGGCCATGCTACACCACTCCACAGATGCCTCGTGGCACCCCGTGCATCCTCGACGAGCCGGGTGTTGGGGTGTGTTTGGATTCTGGCCAAAGTGCACCTTACCAAAATTTTGGTCATGACCCAAAGATTGGTCTTTGTTTGGATGGTTGCCATTTTTTTGGCATGCCAATGAACTCTAGCCAACTCTAGTTCATTTATCTTGCCAATGTCAGCCAAATCATGGGCAACCAAAACCTCAACCAAAATTTTGGCTACCCAATGCTTTGATGGGGCAACCTTGGGCACAAACCAAACATACTATTGGTCGTGCCACAATACTAACGCCACCCTCGACACACTGAAACCAATCTTGTCTAGCGACGATGAGCGTGTCGCTCACCGCGATCGTCGTGACCAGAGGCGGTGCTGGAGCTGCGCCACATTGTTGGCCCCCACGACCCACATGAACGGTTGCCGGTGGCGAGGAGGTCATGGGCCAGCTCCTCCATTGGACTAGTCTGCGCTATGTCATCTCGACAGGTGTGCCCCACATGTCGGTTTCCCTATTTTCCCGGCCATATTCGAGCGTCAGTGCTCCATGTTGCACATTAGGCCTTTCACTATGTAGGCCAAGCAAGACAACTTATTGTTTATTTGAGCCATTCAAGTATAATCATGTGGGGTTTGCTTCTTTCTCATTCCTCTCCAACCCTCTTCTCCATCGATCATGTCGGCCTTCGGTCGAGTCCATCCTCCCGCATGCCTCATTTGAACATTCCACCGAGTATCATTT
Source organism: Triticum dicoccoides (assembly GCF_002162155.2). NCBI lineage: Eukaryota > Viridiplantae > Streptophyta > Magnoliopsida > Poales > Poaceae > Triticum > Triticum dicoccoides. The sequence goes on along the minus strand of NC_041381.1, from coordinate 531,050,571 downwards.
GCATGTGGGCCTAGACCATGCTTGTATTTCCAATGTTGTAATTTGTCCAACATGCATACAAAAAACGGTTTGTTTAAAGTTTCACTTTGCCTCCACTATGTGTCGCTTCGCGTCTTAGTTTTGACATCCAATTCGGTTCATGCCCCGACACATGTTGACGAGATCGATTGATGTTCAGAGATCAATTGCATGTCATGCAAGGAGATAAAGGTTTGGTATGTTTCTATGATAGAAATGACCCGCGGGGGAGGGGGGGTCTGTGGGGATTAGAGGGAGTATAATGTACGTCCATAAGCGAAATGAACGTATTGTACCCACCCTAGTCCTCTTTCAATCGATCTCCGGACCCCGAGATGAAATCGAGAGAGAACGAGTGGGGGCATGTGTGATACCTAAGGCGGATTCAAAATTTTGAGCCGGTGATAATAGCATCCACAAATCATATATAAAGGGTGTTCAATGTTTGTTTCATTTTTGAACATACAATATACTCCGTCCTATCCTTTCTAGTTTACATATAAGTTTTATGTGTAGTCAAAGTATCTCTACTTTGATCAAAAAAGTATCAACATTCAACAACGCCCAATCAATATTGTTAGATTCGTACGTACTCCTAGATTTGTACTCGAGATGGTTTCCAATTTGTTTTCAACCACGTGAATGTGCTTGTTCTCGTGCATGCTCTTCCTACTAGGATTTTGCCATGTATAGCTAGTCCAATAGTAACTTTTTTAAGCTCCCTATCGAATAGTACTAGTGGAGTACTGACAACATCTGTATTAGAGTATGCAGTTCTCATAGTAGTACTCCCTACTTTCATTTATATAGGGCCTATGTGGAGGAGAGAGATGTGAAAAAGTAAGGGGAGTGAGATCTCATGCAAGAGCCTAGCTATATACGCATTCCTAGTTAAATACAATAAATATGAAGAAAGAGATAGAGAGGAGATGGAAAAAAGTACTAATACAATAGCCAACCTTATAATTTTTTTTACGGGAAATAGCCAACCTTATAGCTCACACTACTGTATGAGTGCATATAATAGATGATGGCTATAGATGACATGGCAGTTCCTTATAGCCATCGACTATCTATATTATTCACCATGCTCTAATGCGTTTTTCAAAACCGCATTTGACTATTGACAAGATTAATAGTAGTACATGAGATGTATAATGTGAAAATTATATCATTGGAAGCTCCTTTCACATACGAATTTGACCGTATGCTTTGTGTAAGTTGCATGTCATATATTATTACTCTAACATTTGGTCAAAGTTAGCCTCGAAAAATGCATTAGGCCCCGTATAGTAAATGGAAGGAGGGAGTAGTAGTGGAGTGGATCCTCTGACATAGGTATCCCTGCCTTACCCTCCCTTTCGATCACTTACTGGTGGACCTCATGCTTTCTAGGTCCCGCATGTCAGTTACTCAATGGGTTCGACCACGTTAGGGGATCCTCATCTGTAGTATACTCCCTCTGTTTTTATTTACTCCGCCTAAAACGGAGGGAGTGGTACTATAAATGACGCGGGCGGGGGAGGGGAGGGACGTCGGTTTGCTCTCAACTGTGGGCCAACAAATGAGCGAAAACGCAAGACGAAGCGCGTTCCATTCGGTGAGCGACGTGGAGGGTCCAGCGTGCCGTGCTGCAACGCGAACGCGACAAGAGCAATGTACAGTCAAAACCGATTGATTGGTCGTCACCAGAACCACTATTCACACCAGAACCTTCGCTGCTCGGCCTACGCCAGCCACTTCCCTAAAACCACACCTAATCTCAGCCTATTCCCCCACCTTTCGATCCCCTAGCCCGCATCAAGCGTCCCCTAGTTCGCCGGAAAGCCATGGTGCGCCGCAAGATCACGTACTACAAGATGCTGACGCCGGAGCGCCGCGCAGAAATCATGGTGGCGGTCGGTGCCACAGACCTCCGTTCCCAAGCTCGCTTTGCGGCGGGCCAATCCCCGAGTTCTCTGGAGCCAAGCTATGAGGAGGAGGAAGCCGATCCAATGTTCATGGCGGAGGTCATGGCGCAGAAGGCCCCTGATGGGTATGAGACGATGGACGTCAACTTCGTGCCGGCTTCCGAGTCCCCCATACTGCAGGCGGACCAGCGGTTCAACCTGCCGATACTAAAGGAGGACCGGGAGGCAGAGGCTCAACTCTACATGGAGCGCGCGCATGTCGCCGCCATCGAGACTCTCCTGTTGGCGGAACCGGATGTCGTGGATGTGAACCGGGCGGTGGAGGCTCAACATGAGAGGCGGAGCGCGCGGATGCCGCTGCCATCGAGGCCCTCCTACAGGCGGAACCGGACGTCCTGGACTTGAACCGGGCGGCAGAGGCTCAACTCGACGCGGAGCGCGTGTATGCTGCTCTCATCGAGGCCCTCCTGTAGGCGGAACCGGACGTCCTGGACTTCAACCAGGCGGTGGATGCTCGACTCGACGCAGAGTGCGCGGATGCTGCTGCCATCGAGGCCCTCGTGCAGGCGGAATCGGACATCCTTGACTTGAACCGGGTGGTGCTCTCGTCCATGCAAAGCGCCCGCACGCTCCGCATGAACGAGTAGCTAGAGGCCATGACAACCACGGTGCGATGACACATGTCGGCAGCTATGGCTGGTTCGCGCCGACAGCCAAAGATGACGAGGCAGTCTAGTTCCGCGAGCAGTGATAGTTTTTGTTTATGTTGTTGTTTTTATGGATCTTTTGTGTAAAAACATATATTGTTATGCAAGTCGCTTGACTTGGGTCAGTCTACCATTTCAGGCGGTTGGATGAATATCCTACGTCTCCTAACCCTTCTTCCTCATCTCTTCTTCTTCCCCAACAGACCACCACATGAGCCGTACGGATACTCCCCAACATGCGGTTGGATAAACATACTCTATGATCAAAAATTATGTGTCAGCGGTAGGATGGCTGAGTTTGGTTTGTTCACATGCGACAGCACATGTCAGTGAGGGTGCGTTCCCTTGGTTGGGTTTGCAGCATGCAGGAGCGACTGTGTGAGGGTGCGGTGCGACCGCGGCGTGCAGGACCGACCGTGTGAGGGTGCGGTGCGACCGCGACAGCCGTGCGCAAGTGTACCTACTTTTCATTTTGAAAACTTTAGGCAAGCTTGGCAAAAATGTGTGACGAAGTATGGCAATGCAAGGCCTAGACCCAAACAGGATAAGTACGTATGTACTAGGAGTACTAGTGTTAAAAAAGAAAGGCGGGGTTTTCCTTCGCGGGATTAATCGATACAAATCCTCGTTTCACGTGTTAATTAATGCGTATTTTTTTCTCCAAATCCCAAAGAGCTAACCATCTCACTCCTCATCGCTTGATTAATGCAGCGCCATGCAAACCAACCTTCTCACTTTCACATGCATGCAGGGGATATTAATGTCCTTGGTTGCTAGTATGATGCAAACCCCGTCAATTTTGCCTCGATTAGTGTTAGTGGCCACTTGCAAATTGTAATTTTGATATACTGGCCTTGTGTACAAAAAAATGGAGGTAGTAACTATATTTGACTTCCTTCCCCATTGCGGTGACGTTGACGATATCTCGAATGTAGTGGTTTGGTAAAGTGCGTTCGACGGAGAACACCATTGAGGGAGACCACTGTAAGTCATTCGCAAGTGCCACCTGCAAGCTGAGACAACCGCCCTATTTGCATCCAGGAGGTCCGTTGAACCAAAGGACGCGTAAATGTACTAGTACTACTAGTACACAATAGCGTCGTCCGTCCAGCTTAGTGCGGTGAGATGGTTTCTCGAAGAAGATGATGGAGAAGTGCAGTCAGCGAATAGTGAAATGATGGTTGCTTCGTCCGTGCTTTGTGATTTGACGCCTCAATGCTTTGTGATTTGTGATAGAAGGGATAGGGGAGTAGACTATGTGCTCTATACTGTACATGTGTCCAAGACCGGGAGAAAGAGGAGAGATGTTGCATTTTTCTATTCCTTCAATCAATCAATCAGGGAGCTTTGGTTCCATCTTTTTGGCTTTGGCAACACCGTCCACAATGGTTCCCATGTTGCCAAAAGCTATTTTCACATTTGGCTACACATTGTGGATGCCCTTAACTGTACCACTTGGTTTTGCTCCTGTGTTCTATCTATACAAATCTCAATTATATTGATCTAAAAAATTATAGAATCAAGACTAGTAAAAAGAAGGTGATTTTGCTGCACGGATGGCGGGGGAGGTTTCTTATTTTTAGAGGATGTTGTCTTGGCGATTTGCTAACATGCAGTCCCACGTGTCAGTGCTTTACCAAGCCGATCCGCGTCCCACATGAGGCAGAACAATGACAGAAGCAACATGTGGTTAACCTAAAGAAGATGAGGGAGAAGCGGATTCAGCAACGAGTGAAATGATGGTTGCTTCGTCCCTCCAACATATTTTTTTAGCATTATTACTTCATCCCTCCAACTTAACTGCGGGAAAGGTGCAACTTTGTGATTTGACACCTCATTGCTCATTACTACGCCGGCGCCATGACTGGGGTGCTTCACCCCGGCTGCTCTGCATTGTATTCCGGTATGCCACGTGGATCCGGTAGCTTGATGTCCCACATGTCGGCGAAAGGGACTAGAAGATTTATGAAAGTGAGCGCTCCACTCTCACGACGGAGGAGTACACGATACGACAGCCCAGTGAACTGTCACTTATACTGTATAGTACTATAGTTTTGCTGTTTTGCATCATCCATCGATACAAACCCAATTAAACAGGAAAGGGCGGGATTTTTCCCGCGCGGTAGATGATACTGGCCATACATTTCAAAGGCAATTTTAATGTATGCAAACTGAATAATTAAGTAACAATATGATATCTAGTAAAACTAAAAACACATATGATTTATTGTGTTAGAGTGTAGTAGTAGTGCTGTATTGCATAGTTGTTAGATGTAGCATGCGAGAACGTGTAGAGATGTAGTTTTGGAGGACCTATAGAGAGAAAAGCGTAATATGGTCACCGAACTTCAGAATAAGCTGATTACGGTCACTATATACGTTTTGGGGTGATTATACGGTCACTTGCTCACGGTTCCGCATCGGATTGCACTCTGTTGACCGACCAAATAGTCTGCGTGGCACTATGTTGACTAGTTAAATTAACCATGTTCCTTGTGGGTCCCACCTATCGGTTCGCATAGGGAAAAGGTCAGATAAACACAAATTTACGCTAGCGCAACAAGACTCCAACCCGTGCGCGGGAATCACCTGGTTGTGTATGTGTCTGTCAGGGCCTGATGTGTGCGCATGCATGTGTAGGTTGAGCACTTGAGCGTGAGAGTGTGTGTTGGTCGTGTGGTGTACTGGTGTGTGCATGCATGCGTGCGTGTGTGCGTGTGAGTGTTACGTGCATGTGTGGCTGCATGTGTACGTGTGAGTGTTGCGTGCGTGCGGGGGTGCATGTGTTCGTGTGAGTGTTGCGTGCATGCAGTTGTGTGCATGCATGCGTGTGTGTATAATCACCACACCAGCTCCTGTGTTTTAAAACAGACGACCCAGCATACCAATACAAGGCCACCTTGTCCGCTGTGCCTGCGGTCATGACTTCGAACCACTGTCCAATATTTTTTGTCATTTGTTTTCATTCTTACTATCAAGATGCCCGTGCGTTGCACGTAACATCAAGATGCATTTGTATGACTAGTTTATCTTGTGAGAGAAAAGGATGAACGAGGGAAGGCCTTATTTGCAAATGTGGAGAGGTGTGTCGGTACCTTTTTGCAAAATTGCCATATTTTCTTTCCTATCCGTCAGATATAAATCGGACAACCTATATTGCAGGATGGCAGGCACACCATCATCACCAACTCTGTTTTTTATAAGAGTGTATTTTATAAGAGTGTAGATGTAGAGTAGATACAAGCTGATAGGTGGGCCCGATGGTAGTGAGATAATTGTTGGGGAACGTAGCAGAAATTCAAAATTTTCCTACGTGTCACCAAGATCTATCTATGGAGAAACCAGCAACGAGGGGAAGGAGAGTGCATCTACATACCCTTGTAGATCGCTAAGCGGAAGCGTTCAAGAGAACGGGGTTGAAGGAGTCGTACTCATCGTGATCCAAATCACCAGAGATCCTAGTGCCGAACGGACGGCACCTCCGCGTTCAACACATGTACAGCCCGGTGACATCTCCCATGCCTTGATCCAGCAAGGAGAGAGGGAGAGGTTGAGGAAGACTCCATCCAGCAGCAGCACGACGGCGTGGTGGTGGTGGAGGAGCATGGCAATCCTGCAGGGCTTCGCCAAGCACCGCGGGAGAGGAGGAGGACTTGGGAGAGGGGGAGGGCTGCGCCAGAACTTTGGTAAAGGTCCCATGCGCCTCCCCACTATATATAGGGGTGGAGGGGGCTGGTTCCTTGCCCTCCAAGTCCATTGGGGCATTGGCAAAGGTGGGAGGAAAGAAATCCCATCATTTCCTTCCCCACCGATTGTTATCCCCCCTTTTTAGGGATCTTGATCTTATCCCTTCGGGATATGATCTTATTCCTTCTAAGGGGGAATCTTGGTGCGCCTTGACCAGGGGTGTGGGGCCTTGCCCCCACTACCCACGTTCATGTGGGTCCCCCCATGCAGGTGGGCCCCACTCTGGAACCTTCTAGAACCTTCCCGGTACAATACCAAAAATTCCCAAACATTTTCCGGTGGCCAAAATAGGACTTCCCATATATAAATCTTTACCTCCGGACCATTCCGGAACTCCTCGTGACGTTCGGGATCTCATCCGGGACTCCGAACAACATTCGGCAACCACATACAAACTTCCTTTATAACCCTAGCGTCATCGAACCTTAAGTGTGTAGACCCTACGGGTTCAGGAACCATGCAGACATGACCGAGACGTTCTACGGTCAATAACCAACAGCGGGATCTGGATACCCATATTGGCTCCCACATGTTCCACGATGATCTCATCGGATGAACCACGATGTCAAGGACTCAATCGACCCCGTATACAATTCCCTTTGTCTAACGGTATTGTACTTGCCCGAGATTCGATCGTCGGTATACCGATACCTTGTTCAATCTCGTTACCGGCAAGTCTCTTTACTCGTTCCGTAACACATCATCCCATGATCAACTCTTTGATCACATTGTGCACATTATGATGATGTCCTACCGAGTGGGCCCAGAGATACCTCTCCGTCACACGGAGTGACAAATCCCAGTCTCAATTCGTGCCAACCCAACAGACACTTTCGGAGATACCTGTAGTGCACCTTTATAGCCACCCAGTTACGTTGTGACATTTGGTACACCCAAAGCATTCCTACGGTATCCGGGAGTTGCACAATCTCATGGTCTAAGGAAAAGATACTTGACATTAGAAAAGCTTTAGCATACGAACTACACGATCTCTGTGCTAGGCTTAGGATTGGGTCTTGTCCATCACATCATTCTCCTAATGATGTGATCCCGTTATCAACGACATCCAATGTCCATGGTCAGGAAACCATAACAATCTATTGATCACCGAGCTAGTCAACTAGAGGCTTACTAGGGACATGGTGTTGTCTATGTACCCACTGTTGGGAAACGTAGTAATTTCAAAAAAATTCCTACGCACACGCAAGATCATGGTGATGGCATAGCAACAAGAGGGGAGAGTGTAGTCCATGTACCCTCGTAGACCGTAAGCGGAAGCGTTATGATAACGCGGTTTATGTAGTCGTACGTCTTCACGATCCGACCGATCCAAGTACCGAACGTACGGCACCTCCGAGTTCAGCACACGTTCAGCTCGATGACGATCCCTGGACTCCGATCCAGCAAAGTGTCGGGGATGAGTTCCGTCAGCACGACGGCGTGGTGATGATGATGATGCTCTACCGGCGCAGGGCTTCGCCTAAACTCCGCGACGATATGACCGAGGTGGAATATGGTGGAGGGGGGCACCGCACACGGCTAAGGAATGATCCGTAGATCAACTTGTGTGTCATGGGGTGCCCCCTGCCCCCTTATATAAAGGAGCAAGGGGGGAGGGGGCCGGCCCTAGGAGGGGGCGCGCCAAGTGTGGAGTCCTACTAGGACTCCCTAGTCCTAGTAGGATTCCACCTCCCTTGTTGGAGTAGGAGAAGGGGGAAAGAGGGGGAGAGGAGGAAGGAAAGGGGGGCTGCACCCCTTGTCCAATTCGGACCAGAGGGGGGCTGCGCGCCTCCTTCCTTTCGGCCTCTCTCCTCTATTCCCGTATGGCCCAATAAGGCCCATATACTCCCCGGCGAATTCCCGTAACTCTCCGGTACTCCAAAAAATACCAGAATCACTCGGAACCTTTCCGAACTCTGAATATAGTCGTCCAATATATCGATCTTTACGTCTCGACCATTTCGAGACTCCTCGTCATGTCCCCGATCTCATCCGGGACACCGAACTCCTTCGGTACATCAAAACTCATAAACTCATAATATAACTGTCATCGAAACCTTAAGCGTGCGGACCCTACGGGTTCGAGAACTATGTAGACATGACCTAGAAATATTCTTGGTCAATAACCAATAGCGGAACCTGGATGCCCATATTGTCTCCTACATATTCTACGAAGATCTTTATCGGTCAAACCGCATAACAACATACTTTGTTCCCTTTGTCATCGGCATGTTACTTGCTCGAGATTCGATCGTCGGTATCTAATACCTAGTTCAATCTCGTTACCGGCAAGTCTCTTTATTCGTTATGTAATGCATCATTCCGTAACTAACTCATTAGCTACATTGCTTGCAAGGCTTATAGTGATGTGCATTACCGAGAGGGCCCAGAGATACCTCTCCGACAATCGGAGTGACAAAACCTAATCTCGAAATACGCCAACCCAACATGTACCTTCGGAGACACCTATAGTACTCCCTTATAATCACCCAGTTACGTTGTGACGTTTGGTAGCACCCAAAGTGTTCCTCCGGTAAACGGGAGTTGCATAATCTCATAGTTACAGGAACATGTATAAGTCATGAAGAAAGCAATAGCAACATACTAAACGATCAAGTGCTAGGCTAACGGAATGGGTCATGTCAATCACATTATTCTCCTAATGATGTGATCCCATTAATCAAATGACAACACATGTCTATGGTTAGGAAACATAACCATCTTTGATTAATGAGCTAGTCAAGTAGAGGCATACTAGTGACTATATGTTTATCTATGTATTCACACATGTATCATGTTTCCGGTTAATACAATTCTAGCATGAATAATAAACATTTATCATGAAATAAGGAAATAAATAATAACTTTATTATTGCCTCTAGGGCATATTTCCTTCAGTCTCCCACTTGCACTAGAGTCAATAATCTAGTTCACATCACCATGTGATTTAACATCAATATTCATATCTGTATATGATTAACACCCGTAGTTCACATCGTCATGTGACCAACACCCAAAGGGTTTACTAGAGTCAAGAATCTAGTTCACATCGCTTACGTGATTAACACCCAAAGAGTACTAAGGTGTGATCATGTTTTGCTCATGAGAGAAGCTTAGTCAATGGGTCTGTCACATTCAGAGCCATATGTATTTTGCAAATATTCTATGTCTACAATGCTCTGGACGGAGCTACTCTAGCTAATTGCTCCCACTTTCAATATGTATCCAGATTTGAGACTTAGAGTCATCTGGATCGGTGTAAAAGCTTGCACCGATGTAGCTCTTTACTACGGGCTCTTTTATCACCTCCATAATCGAGAAATATTTCCTTAGTCCTCACTAAGGATATTCTTGACCGCTGTCCAGTGATCTACTCTTAGATCAAAATTGTATTCCTTTGTCAAACTCAGAGCAAGGTATACAATAGGTTTGGTTCACAGCATAGCATACTTTATAGAACCTATGACTGAGGCATGGGGAATGACTTTTCATTCTCTTTCTATTTTCTGCCATGGTCGGGTCTTGAGTCTTACTCAAATTCACACCTTTGCATCACAGGCAAGAACTCCTTCTTTGACTGTTCCATTTTGAACTACTTCAAAATCTCGTCAAGGTATGTACTCATTGAAAAATCTTATCAAGCGTCTTGATCTATCTCTATAGATCTTGATGCTCAATGTGTAAGCAGCTTCACCAAGGTCTTTCTTTGAAAAACTCCTTTCAAACACTCCTTTATGCTTTGCAAAATAATTATACATTATTCCCGATCAACAATATGTCATTCACATATACTTATCAGAAATGCTGTAGTGCTCCCACTCACTTTATTGTAAATACAGGCTTCTTCAAAAGTCTGTATAAAACCATATGCTTTTATCAACTCATCAAAGCGTATATTCCAACTCCGAGATGCTTGCACCAGTCCATAGATGGATCGCTGGAGCTTGCACATTTTGTTAGCACCTTTAGGATTGACAAAACCTTCTGATTGTATCATATACAATTCTTCTTTAATAAATCCATTAAGGAATGTAGGTTTGACATCCATTTGCCAAATTTCATAAAATGTGGCAATTGCTAACATGATTCGGACAGACTTTTAAGCATCGATACGAGTGAGAAAATCTCATTGTATTCAACACCTTGAACTTTGTCAAAAACCTATTTCGACAAGTGTAGCTTTGTAGATAGTGACACTACTATCAGCATCTGTCTTCCTCTTGAAGATCCATTTATACAATATGGCTTGCCGATCATCGGGCAACTCCACCAAAGTCCACACTTTGTTCTCATACATGGATCCCATCTCAGATTTCATGGCCTCAAACCATTTCCCAGAATCTGGGCTCATCATCACTTCCTCATAGTTCGTAGGTTCATCATGGTCTAGTAACATGACTTCCAGAACAGGATTACCGTACCACTCTGGTGCGGATCTTACTCTGGAAGACCTACAAGGTTCTGTAGTAACTTAATCTGAAGTTTCATGATCATCATCATTAACTTCCTCACTAATTGGTGTAGTAGTCACAGGAACAGATTTCTGTGATGAACTACTTTCCAATAAGGGAGCAGGTACAGTTACCTCATCAAGTTCTACTTTCCTCCCACTCACTTCTTTCGAGAGAAACTCCTTCTCTAGAAAGGATCCATTCTTAGCAACGAATGTTTTGCCTTTGGATTTGTGATAGAAGGAGTACCCAACAGTTTCCTTTGGGTATTCTATGAAGACGCACTTCTCCGATTTGGGTTCGAGCTTATCAGGTTGAAAACCTTTTTCATATAAGCATCGCAACTTCAAACTTTAAGAAATGACAGCTTAGGTTTACTTCAAAACCATAGTTCATACAATGTCGTCTCAATGGATTTAGATGGTGCCCTTTTAACGTGAATGTAGCTGTCTCTAATGCATAACCCCAAAACGATAATGGTAAATCAGTAAGAGACATCATAGATCGCACCATATCCAATAAAGTGCGGTTACGACGTTCGGACACACCATAACATTGTGGTCTTCCAGGTGGCGTGAGCTATGAAACTATTCCACATTGTTTTAATTGAAGATCAAACTCGTAACTCAAATATTCGTCTCCGCGATCAGATCATAGAAACTTTATTTTCTTGTTACGATGATTTTTCCACTTCACTCTGAAATTCTTTGAACCTTTCAATTATTTCAGACTTATGTTTCATCAAGTAGATATACCCATATCTGCTCAAATCATTTTGTGAAGGTCAGAAAATAACGATACTTGCCACGAGCATCAACACTCATTGGATCGCATACATCGGTATGTATTATTTCCAATAAGTCAGTAGCTTGTTCCATTGTTCCGGAGAACGGAGTTTTTAGTCATCTTGCCCAAAAGGCACGGTTCGCAAGCATCAAATGATTCATAAACAAGTGATTCCGAAAATCCATCTTTATGGAGTTTCTTCATGCGCTTTACACCGATATGACCCAAACGGCAGTGCCACAACTAAGTTGCACTATCATTATTAACTTTGCATCTTTTGGCATCAATATTATGAATATGTGTATCACTACGATCGAGATTCAACAAACTATTTTCATTGGGTGTATGACCATCAAAGGTTTTATTCATTTAAACAGAACAACAATTATTCTCTAATTTTAAATGAATAACCGTATTGCAATAAACATGAACAAATCATATTCATGCTCAACGCAAACACCAAATAACATTTATTTAGGTTCAACACTAATCTCGAAAGTATAGGGAGTGTGCGATGATGATCATATCAATCTTGGAACCACTTCCAACACACATCATCACTTCACCCTCAACTAGTTTCTGTTTATTCTGTAACTCCTGTTTTGAGTTACTAATCTTAGCAACCAAACAAGTATCAAATACTCAGGGGCTACTATAAACACTAGTAAGGCACACATCAATAACCTGTATATCAAATATACCCTTGTTCACTTTTCCATCCTTCTTATCCACCAAATATTCAGGGCATTTCTGCTTCCAGTGACCATTTCCTTTGTAGTGTTAACACTCAGTTTCAGGTTTTGGTCCAGCTTTGGTCTTCTTCACGGGAGTGACAACTTGTTTGCCATTCTACTTGAAGTTTCGCTTTCTTTTCCTTTGCCCTTTTCTTGAAACTAGTGGTCTTGTCAATCATCAACACTTGATGCTCTTTCTTGATTTCTACCTTCGTCGATTTCAGCATCACGAAGAGCTCGGGAATCATTTTCGTCATCTCTTGCATTATAGTTCATCACGAAGTTCTACTAACTTGGTGGTGGTGACTAGAGAATTCTGTCAATCACTATCTTATCTGGAAGATTAGCTCCCACTTGATTCAAGCGATTGTAGTACCCAGACAATCTGAGCACATGCTCACTAGTTGAGCGATTCTCCTCCATCTTTTAGCTATAGATCTTGTTGGAGACTTTATATCTCTCAACTCGGGTATTTGCTTGAAATATTAACTTCAACTCCTGGAACATCTCATATGGTCCATGACGTTCAAAAACGTCTTTGAAGTCCCGATTCTAAGTCATAAAGCATGGTGCACAAATTATCAAGTAGTCATCATATTGAGCTAGCCAAACGTTCATAACATCTGCATCTGCTCCTACAATAGGTCTATCACCTAGCGGTGCATTAAGGACATAATTCTTCTGTGCAGCAATGAGGATAAACCTCAGATCATGGATCCAATCCGCATCATTGCTACTAACATCTTTCAACACAATTTTCTCTAGGAACATATCAAAATAAACATATGAAAAGCAACAACGCAAGCTATTGATCTACAACATAATTTGCAAAATACTACCAGGACTAAGTTCATGATAAATTTAAGTTCAGTTAATCATATTACTTAAGAACTCCCACTTAGACAACATCTCTCTAGTCATCTAAGTGATTACGTGATCCAAATCAACTAAACCATGTCCGACCATCACATGAGATGGAGTAGTTTCAATGGTGAACATCACTATGTTGATCATATCTACTATATGATTCACGCTCGACCTTTCGGTCTCTGTGTTCCGAGGCCATATCTGCATATGCTAGGCTCTTCAAGTATAACCTGAATATTCTGCGTGTGCAAAACTGGCTTGCACCCGTTGTAGAAGGACGTATGGCTTATCACACCCGATCATCACGTGGTGTCTGGGCACGACAAACTTTGGCAACGGTGCATATTCACGGAGAACACTTCTTGATAATTTTTAGTGAGAGATCATCTTAAAATGCTACCGTCAATCAAAGCAAGATAAGATGCATAAAGGATAAACATCACATGCAATCAATATAAGTGATACGATATGGCCATCATCATCTTGTGCTTGTGATCTCCATCTCCGAAGCACCATCGTGATCACCATCATCACCGGCGCGACACCTTGATCTCCATCGTAGCATCGTTGTCGTTTACGCCATCTATTGCTTCTACGACTATCGCTACCGCTTAGTGAAAAAGTAAAGCAATTACAGGGCATTTGCATTTCATACAATAAAGCGACAACCATATGGCTCCTGCCAGTTGTCGATAACTTCGGTTACAAAACATGATCATCTCATACAATAAAATATAGCATCACGTCTTGACCATATCACATCACAACATGCCCTACAAAAACAAGTTAGACGTCCTCTACTTTGTTGTTGCAAGTTTTACGTGGCTGCTACGGGCTGAGCAAGAACCGTTCTTACCTACGCATCAAAACCACAACGATAGTTCGTCAAGTTAGTGCTGTTTTAACCTTCGCAAGGACCGGGCATAGCCACACTTGGTTCAACTAAAGTGAGAGAGACAGACACCCGCCAGCCACCTTTAAGCACGAGTGCTCGTAACGGTGAAACCAGTCTCGTGTAAGCGTACGCGTAATGTCGGTCCGGGCCGCTTCATCTCACAATACCGCCGAACCAAAGTATGACATGCTGGTAAGCAGTATGACTTGTATCGCCCACAACTCACTTGTGTTCTACTCGTGCATATGACATCTACGCATAAAACTTGGCTCGGATGCCACTGTTGGGAAATGTAGTAGTTTCAAAAAAATTCCTACGCACACGCAAGATCATGGTGATGGCATAGCAACGAGAGGGGAGAGTGTAGTCCACGTACCCTCGTAGACCGTAAGCGGAAGCGTTATGACAACGTGGTTGATGTAGTCATACGTCTTCACGATCCGACCGATCCAAGTACCGAACGTACGGCACCTCCGAGTTCAGCACGCGTTCATCTCGATGACGATCCCCGGACTCCGATCCAGCAAAGTGTCGGGGATGAGTTCCATCAGCACGACGGCGTGGTGACGATGATGATGCTCTACCAGCGCAGGGCTTCGCCTAAACTCCGCGACGATATGACCGAGGTGGAATATGGTGGAGGGGGGCACCGCACACGGCTAAGGAACGATCCGTAGATCAACTTGTGTGTCATGGGGTGTCCCCCTGCCCCCGTATATAAAGGAGCAAGGGAGGAGGGCGCCGGCCCTAGGAAGGGGCGCGCCAAGTGTGGAGTCCTACTAGGACTCCCTAGTCCTAGTAGGATTCCACCTCCCTTGTTGGAGTAGGAGAAGGGGGGAAGAGGGGGAGAGGAGGAAGGAAAGGGGGGCCGCACCCCTTGTCCAATTCGGACCAGAGGGGGGCTGCGCGCCTCCTTCCTTTCGGCCTCTCTCCTCTATTCCCGTATGGCCCAATAAGGCCCATATACTCCCCGGCGAATTCCCGTAACTCTTCGGTACTCCAAAAAATACACGAATCACTCGGAACCTTTCCGAACTCCAAATATAGTCGTCCAATATATCGATCTTTACGTCTCGACCATTTTGGGACTCCTCGTCATGTCCCCGATCTCATTCGGGACTCTGAACTCCTTCGGTACATCAAAACTCATAAACTCATAATATAACTGTCATCGAAACCTTAAGCGTGCGGACCCTACGGGTTCGAGAACTATGTAGACATGACCTAGAACTATTCTTGGTCAATAACCAATAGCGGAACCTGGATGCCCATATTGGCTCCTACATATTCTACGAAGATCTATATCAGTCAAACCACATAACAACATACTTTGTTCCCTTTGTCATCGGCATGTTACTTGCCCGAGATTCGATCGTCGGTATCTAATACCTAGTTCAATCTCGTTACCGGCAAGTCTCTTTATTCGTTATGTAATGCATCATTCCGTAACTAACTCATTAGCTACATTGCTTGCAAGGCTTATAGTGATGTGCATTACCGAGAGGGCACAGAGATACCTCTCCGACAATCGGAGTGACAAAACCTAATCTCGAAATACGTCAACCCAACATGTACCTTCGGAGACACCTGTAGTACTCCTTTATAATCACCCAGTTACGTTGTGACGTTTGGTAGCACCCAAAGTGTTCCTCCAGTAAACGGGAGTTGCATAATCTCATAGTTACAGGAACATGTATAAGTCATGAAGAAAGCAATAACAACATACTAAACGATCAAGTGCTAGGCTAACGTAATGAGTCATGTCAATCACATTATTCTCCTAATGATGTGATCCCATTAATCAAATGACAACACATGTCTATGGTTAGGAAACATAACCATCTTTGATTAATGAGCTAGTCAAGTAGAGGCATACTAGTGACTATATGTTTGTCTATGTATTCACACATGTATCATGTTTCCGGTTAATACAATTCTAGCATGAATAATAAACATTTATCATGAAATAAGGAAATAAATAATAACTTTATTATCGCCTCTAGGGCATATTTCCTTCACCCACACATGTATCTGAGTTTCCTATCAATACAATTATAGCATGGACAATAAACGATTATCATGAACAAGGAAATATAATAATAACTAATTTATTATTGCCTCTAGGGCATATTTCCAACAGTCTCCCACTTGCACTAAAGTCAATAATCTAGTACACATCGCCATGTGATTAACACTCATAGGTCACATCGCCATGTGACCAACATCCAAAGAGTTTACTAGTGTCACTAAACTAGTTCACATCACCATGTGATTAAGACTCAATGAGTTCTGGGGTTTGATCATGTTTTGCTTGTGAGAGAGGTTTTAGTCAACGGGTCTGCAACATTCAGATTCGTATATCCTTCGCAAATCTCTAGGTCATATTGTAAATGCTGCTTCCACGCTCCCCTTGGAGCTATTCCAAATGGTTGCTCCACTATACGTATCCGGTTTGCTACTCAAAGTCATTCGAATAGGTGTTAAAGCTTGCATCGACGTAACCCTTTACGTCAAACTCTTTATCACCTCCATAATCGAGAAACATATCCTTATTTCTCTAAGGATAATTTTGACCGCTATCTGGTGATCCACTCCTTGATCACCTTTGTACCCTCTTGCCAGATATGTAGCAAGGCACACATCAGGTGCGATACACAGCATAGCATACTGTAGAGCCTACGTCTAAAGCATAGGGGACGACCTTCGTCCTTTCTCTCTATTCTACTGTGGTCGAGCTTTAAGTCTTAACTTCGTACCTCACATCTCAGGCAAGAACTCCTTCTTTGACTGATCCATCTTGAACACCTTCAAGATCACGTCAAGGTATGTGCTCATTTGAAAGTACCATTAGCATTTTCTGATCTATCCTCATAGATCTTGATGCTCAATGTTCAAGTAGCTTAATCCAGGGTTTCTATTGAAAAACACCTTTCAAATAACCCTATATGCTTTCCAGAAATTCTACATCATTTCTGATCAACAATACGTCAACAACATATACTCATCAGAAATTCTATAGTGCTCCCACTCACTTCTTTGGAAATACAAGTTTCTCATGAACTTTGTATAAACCCAAAATCTTTGATCATCTCATCAAAGCGCACATTCCAACTCCGAGATGCTTACTCCAGTCCTTAGAAGGATCGCTGGACCCAACATACCTTTTAGCATCCTTAGGATCGACAAAACTTTTCTGATTGTATCACATATAACCTTTCCTTACGAAAACTGGTAAGGAAACTCGTCTTGACATTCATCTGCCAGATTTCATAAATGCAGCTAATGCTAACATGATTCTGACGGACTTAAGCATCGCTACGGATGAGAAAATCTCATCGTAGTCAACTCCTTGAACTTGTGAAAAACTCTTCGCCACAAGTCGAGCTTCATAGATGGTGACATTATCGTCCACGTCCGTCTTCTTCTTAAAGATCCATTTATCTCAATGGCTTGCCGATCATCAGGCAAGTCCACCAAAGTCAATGCTTTGTTCTGATACATGGATCCTATCTCGGATTTCATGGCTTCTAACCATTTTTCGGAATTTGGGCCCACCATCGCTTCTCCATAGCTCGTAGGTTCATTGTTGTCTAGCAACATGACCTTCAAGACAGGATTACTGTACCACTCTAAAGTAGTACGCATCCTTGTCACCCTACGAGGTACGATAGTGACTTGATCCAAAAACTTCACGATCACTATCATAAGCTTCTACTTCAATTGGTGTAGGCGCCACAGGAACAACTTCCTGTGCCCTGCTACATACTTGTTGAAGTGACGGTTCAATAACCTCATCAAGTCTCCACCATCCTCCCACTCAATTTTTGAGACAAACCTTTCCTCGAGAAAGGACCCGATTCAAGAAACAATCCATATTGCTTTCGGATCTGAATTAGGAGGTATACCCAATTGTTTTGGGTGTCCTATGAAGATGCATTTTATCCGCTTTGGGTTCGAGCTTATCAACCTAAAACTTTTTCACATAAGCGTCACAGCCCCAAACTTTTAAGAAATGACAACTTAGGTTTCTCCAAACCATAGTTCAAACGGTGTCGTCTCAACGGAATTACGTGGTGCCCTATTACAAAGTGAATGCGGTTGTCTCTAATGCCTAACCCTTGAACGATAGTGGTAATTCGATAAGAGACATCATGGTACGCACCATATCCAATAGGGTGCAACTATGAAGTTCGAACACACCATCACACTATGGTGTTCCAGGCGGTATTAATTGTGAAACAATTTCCACAATGTCTTAATTGCGTGCCAAAGCTCGTAACTCAGATACTCATCTCTATGATCATATCATAGACATTTTATCCTCTTGTCACGATGATCTTCAACTTCACTCTGAAATTACTTGAACCATTAAATAATTCAGACTTGTGTTTCATCAAGTAAATATACTTAGTATCTACTCAAATCATCTGTGAAGTAAGAACATAACGATATCCACTGCGTGCCTTAGCACTTATTGGACTGCACACATCAAAATGTATTACTTCCAACAAGTTGCTATCTTGTTCCATCTTACTAAAAACGAGGCTTTTCAGTCATCTCTCCCATGTGGTATGATTTGCATATCTCAAGTGATTCAAAATCAAGTGAGTCCAAACGATCCATCTGCATGGAGTTTCTTCATGCGTATACACCAATAGACATGGTTCGCATGTCTCAAACTTTTCAAAAACGAGTGAGTCCAAAGATCCATCAACATGGAGCTTCTTCATGCGTTTTACACCAATATGACTTACATGGCAGTGCCACAAGTAAGTGGTACTATCATTACTATCTTATATCTTTTGGCATGAAAATGTGTATCACTACGATCGAGATTCAATAAACCATTCCTATTAGGTGCAATACCATTGAAGGTATTATTCAAATAAATAGAGTAACCATTATTCTCCTTAAATGAATAACCGTATTGCGATAGACATAATCCAATCATGTCTATGCTCAACGCAAACACCAAATGACAATTATTCAGGTTTAATACTAATCTTGATGGTAGAGGGAGCGTGCGATGTTTGATCACATCAAAATTGGAAACACTTCCAACACATATCGTCAGCTCTCCTTTAGCTAGTCTCCGTTTATTCCGTAGCTCTTTTATTTCGAGTTACTAACACTTAGCAACCGAACCGGTATCTTAATACCCTGGTGCTACTAGGAGTACTAGTAAAGTACACCTGGACATAATGTATATCCAATATACTTCTATCGACCTTGCCAGCCTTCTCATCTACCAAGTATCTAGGGTAATGCTGCTCCAGTGGCTGTTCCCCTTATTACAGAATCACTTAGTCTCGGGTTTGGGTTCAACCTTGGGTTTCTTCACTACAGCAGCAACTGATTTGCCATTTCATGAAGTATACCTTCTTGCCCTTGCCCTTCTTGAAACTAGTGGTTTCACCAACCATCAACAATTGATGCTCCTTCTTGATTTCTACTTTCGCGGTGTCAAGCATCGCGAATACCTCAAGGATCATCATATGTATCCCTGATATGTTATAGTTCATCACGAAGCTCTAGCAGCTTGGTGGCAATGACTTTGGAGAAACATCACTATCTCATCTGGAAGATCAACTCCCACTCGATTCAAGTGATTGTTGCACTCGGACAATCTGAGCACAAGCTCATCGATTGAGCTTTCTCCCTTAGTTTGCAGGCTAAGAAAATCGTCGGAGGTCTCATACCTCTTGACGTGGGCACGAGCCTGAAACCCCAATTTCAGCCCTCGAAACATCTCATATGTTCCGCGATGTTTCGAAAATGTCTTTGGTGCCTCTACTCTAAACCATTTAACTGAACTATCACGTAGTTATCAACACGTGTATGTCCGATGTTCGCAACATCCACATACGACATTTGGGGTTCTGCACACTGAGCGGTGCATTAAGGACATAAGCTTTCTACTGGTCGCATAATCGCTACTATCAACTTTCAACTATATTTTCTCTAGGAACATATCTAAACAGTGGAAGTAAAGCACGAGCTTACGACATAATTTGTAAAGATCTTTTGACTATGTTCAGGATAATTAAGTTCATCTTATGAACTCCCACTCAGATAGACATCCCTCTAGTCATCTAAGTGATTACATGATCCGAGTCAACTAGGCCGTGTCCGATCATCACGCGAGACGGACTAGCCATCATCGGTGAACATCTTCATGTTGATTGTATCTACTATACGACTCATGCTCGACCTTTCGGTCTCTTGTGTTCCGAGGCCATGTCTGTACATGCTAGGCTCGTCAAGTTAACCTAAGTGTTTCGCGTGTGTAATCTGGCTTACACCCGTTGTATGTGAACGTAAGAATCTATCACACCCGATCATCACGTGGTGCTTCGAAACGACGAACTTTCGCAACGGTGCACATTTAGGGGGAACAATTTCTTGAAATTTTAATGAGGGATCATCTTATTTACTACCGTCGTCCTAAGAAAATAAGATGCATAAACATGATAAACATCACATGCAATCAAATAGTGACATGATATGGCCAATATCATTTTGCTCCTTTTGATCTCCATCTTCGGGGCTCCATGATCATCGTCGTCACCGGCATGACACCATGATCTCCATCATCATGATCTTCATCATCGTGTCTCCATGAAGTTGTCTCGCCAACTTATTACTTCTACTACTATGGCTACCGGTTAGCAATAAAGTAAAGTAATTACATGGTGTTGTTCAATGACAGCAGGTCAAACAATAGATAAAGACAACTCCTATGGCTCCTGCCGGTTGTCATACTCATCGACATGCAAGTCATGATTCCTATTACAAGAACATGATCAATCTCATACATCACATATCATTCATCACAATCTTCATGGCCATATCACATCACATAGCATACCCTGCAAAAACAAGTTAGACGTCCTCTAATTGTTGTTTGCATGTTTTACGTGGCTGCTATGGGTTTCTAGCAAGAACGTTTCTTACCTACGCAAAACCACAACGTGATATGCCAATTGCTATTTACCCTTCATAAGGACCCTTTTCATCGAATCCGTTCCGACTAAAGTGGGAGAGACTGGCACCCGCTAGCCACCTTATGCACCAAGTGCATGTCAGTCGGTGGAACCTGTCTCACGTAAGTGTACGTGTAAGGTCGGTCCGGGCCGCTTCATCCTACAATACCGTTGAAACAAGATTGGACTAGTAACGGTAAGCATATTGAACAAAATCATCGCCCATGACAACTTGTGTTCTACTCGTGCATAGAAACTACGCATAGACCTAGCTCATGATGCCACTGTTGGGGAACGTAGCAGAAATTCAAAATTTTCCTACGTGTCACCAAGATCTATCTATGGAGAAACCAGCAACGAGGGGAAGGAGAGTGCATCTACATACCCTTGTAGATCGCTAAGCGGAAGCGTTCAAGAGAACGGGGTTGAAGGAGTCGTACTCGTCGTGATCCAAATCACCGGAGATCCTAGTGCCGAACGGACGGCACCTCCGCGTTCAACACACGTACAGCCCGGTGACGTCTCCCATGCCTTGATCCAGCAAGGAGAGAGGGAGAGGTTGAGGAAGACTCCATCCAGCAGCAGCACGACGGCGTGGTGGTGGTGGAGGAGCAGGGCAATCCTGCAGGGCTTCGCCAAGCACCGCGGGAGAGGAGGAGGACTTGGGAGAGGGGGAGGGCTGCGCCAGAACTTTGGTAAAGCTCCCATGCGCCTCCTCACTATATATAGGGGTGGAGGGGGCTGGTTCCTTGCCCTCCAAGTCCATTGGGGCGTTGGCAAAGGTGGGAGGAAAGAAATCCCATCATTTCCTTCCCCACCGATTGTTATCCCCCCTTTTTAGGGATCTTGATCTTATCCCTTCGGGATATGATCTTATTCCTTCTAAGGGGGAATCTTGGTGTGCCTTGACCAGGGGTGTGGGGCCTTGCCCCCACTACCCACATTCATGTGGGTCCCCCCATGCAGGTGGGCCCCACTCCGGAACCTTCTAGAACCTTCCCGGTACAATACCAAAAATTCCCGAACATTTTCCAGTGGACAAAATAGGACTTCCCATATATAAATCTTTACCTCCGGACCATTCCGGAACTCCTCGTGACGTCCGGGATCTCATCCGGTACTCCGAACAACATTCGGCAACCACATACAAACTTCCTTTATAACCCTAGTGTCATCGAACCTTAAGTGTGTAGACCCTACGGGTTCAGGAACCATGTAGACATGACCGAGACGTTCTACGGTCAATAACCAACAGCGGGATCTGGATACCCATGTTGGCTCCCACATGTTCCACGATGATCTCATCGGATGAACCACGATGTCAAGGACTCAATCGACCCTGTATACAATTCCCTTTGTCTAACGGTATTGTACTTGCCCGAGATTCGATCGTCGGTATACCGATACCTTGTTCAATCTCGTTACCGGCAAGTCTCTTTACTCGTTCCGTAACACATCATCCCGCGATCAACTCTTTGATCACATTGTGCACATTATGATGATGTCCTACCGAGTGGGCCCAGAGATACCTCTCCGTCACACGGAGTGACAAATCCCAGTCTCGATTCGTGCCAACCCAACAGACACTTTTGGAGATACCTGTAGTGCACCTTTATAGCCACCTAGTTACGTTGTGACGTTTGGTACACCCAAAGCATTCCTACGGTATCCGGGAGTTGCACGATCTCATGGTCTAAGGAAAAGATACTTGACATTAGAAAAGCTTTAGCATACGAACTACACGATCTCTGTGCTAGGCTTAGGATTGGGTCTTGTCCATCACATCATTCTCCTAATGATGTGATCCCGTTATCAACGACATCCAATGTCCATGGTCAGGAAACCGTAACCATCTATTAATCAACGAGCTAGTCAACTAGAGGCTTACTAGGGACATGGTGTTGTCTATGTACCCACACATGTATCTGAGTTTCCTGTCAATACAATTATAGCATGGATAATAAATGATTATCATGAACAAGGAAATATAATAATAACTAATTTATTATTGCCTCTAGGGCATATTTCCAACAATAATGTGATGCAACACCAGAGGTGCCACGTGGAGCGTTTAACTGGTCAACTATTCGTGTCTTGAGCAAATACAAAGTTGTACGGTGAGCCTGTGACTGTATAATAACCACAAAGTGTAAATGGTGACCGTAATGAGTGGATTCTGAATTCCAATGCATGTATCATGCTTTCGCTTCAAACACAATGATCGTCACTGTATATATCATCAGAGAAATATGAAACATGCATGAATGTGCTGGGGGCTTACTTTTAGAGGACCTGGAGATAGTTTGTGTGCGTATGTGAAAGGGGCGTAGGGGGGGTATGCGATGGAGAGAGAGATGCTCTTCGTTTCTATTTATTATGACTAACTTTATATATAGTATAAAATATACAAATTCACAGTGCGGAATAAATATCATTGTGGGCACCATGTAATGCAAATTAGCGTTCATACTCCTCCATATAACTTTGTAATGTTGTATATATGTAGAAATTCTAAAATATTTTTTTGGCCACACTTTATTCAAAAGGAATGTTGTATGCGAAATAAACGTGAAGAGAGGCCTTTTTAGATCAATGGGGTACGTGATGTAACATGTGTGAATGTGTAGTTGATGCATTTGGCAGGGCCTAGAGAGGTATGTTTGTGTATTACATATTCGAGAGAGGCATGGATAGAGGGGCCGGCGGGGGAGGCGGGGCGTGGGAGAGATAACACGAGAAATGAGAGTGGTCTAGAGAGAGAGAGATAGATAGATAGATAGAGCGAGAGAGAGAGAGAGAGAGAAACGAATATGACGTCATGGCGAGATATTCCCTTGAGTGTGTATATGCAAGGGGGGAGGGGATAAAGGCACGAGGAGAATATTTTGTGTGTGTGTGTGGTGTCTGTGTTGGTATGTGTGGGTGTGAGAAGATAACGAGATGTGGGGGCAGATGGTGTGTCACTGCGTGAGGTCCGGTGGGTCGAGGTGAGGCCCTTCGTTCGGTTCCATCCTATGCCACATTGGTCGGCCCGTGACGCATTTAGGGAGACCCATGGATGACTACTCGTACAAGACAAAGATAGCATAATTGTGAAGGACTCTGTATCCACTGACAAAGCTGGCTAGGATTTGTAACCCTAGGTTCTCGGACTATGGTAACCCCTTTATCTCTGATATTACTATTCATCCAACTTAACTTTAAGGGGCATCCTACCGAATGCTCTGCTAGAATCGTACTCGTCGATTAGCAAGAGAGGTGTGAGACAATGCGTGAGAGACATGCCTAAAGATAATGTGCGTATAGGAGACACGTAGGCATGCCTATGTATATAGAAAGGGTCAATGGGGATGTGTGCTTGCGAGAGGAAGAGTGCTTGCAATAAAGGTTAGTAAAAATAGTCATAAATGGTTACGAGAGGGAGGGAGGGTTATATCGAGAGCATGTGTGCGAGAAAGACACCTCGGGAGAGGGTGTGTGAGCATGTGCGAGAGACCACCGATGGAGAGTGAAACTACATGTAAAAGACTGCTGTACACATTGATTAAAAATATAAATTGTATCCAAATATTAGGATGGGATCATGATATTTGCAATCCGCGTAAGGAACGGTCATTGATCCATCAGACATCTAGATTCTATCAAATTTGAAAATGTCTATGTTATTATTGGACACAATTGATCCACATAGTTGGTATTTTGAACTCCAGACAATGCATCACTTTAGCAATCGAATATAAACGTGAGTATAGTTCATGTTGTGTGTGTAAATCACATTATACACACGAAAGTTACACAATGAACATTATAAATAGCTACCTATGAACTAGCATACATTTGAATTCAACTTAAGGTGGTTTTAAAAAATCAAATTCAACATGAAGTCCATTCAATTATTTGAATTTGATATCATGGCATTTGTAAATCATACCTAAATTATGGGGGCACCAATCTTTACTCTGATTTTGTACATAATAGCATATGTAGTCGTGTACAAAATAGATTCAAATTTAGCTCCTCCATTCCAAAATAATCGTAGTTATAGGATTTTCAAGTATCAAAAATTCAAAAAGAAGCGGATAATTTAATGAGGTTTTCAAACATACAAGGTCAAATTTAACGTTGTCGATTTAGGTCAATCCTCAAAGTTCAAGAGTACTCTAAACGTGAATGCTTGTGTTTCAAAATTTTGAACGAAGCGCCAAAAGAGCCTCTACTTTCCCGAAACCGCGTGAGACCAATGTTTGGTAGTACAAAGAAATTACTTTTCTATAATAACTCTGACCCGTGAAACCTACCGGTCCGACGTCCAAAGGTCTAAACCGGGGTAGATTTGTAGCTTCATCTAGACGCCACGCAACCGCCTCCGAAAAACATTCATACATAATGGCCGCCTAATCAAAGATGCACGCAGCTGAAATCGCTCCCGCCCACTATTTGGGACACTTGGGATTACCATCCTACCCCCGACCCGCAGTAGGTGTGAGTTTTAAGATGGGGGCAAAGTTTGTACTTTCCCCAAATTTCAAACAAGCGCGTCCCATCTTCTGTTCAAAAAAGCCAAAAACAAGCGCGTCCCAGACCGAAACATGGTTCTCCCCCTGCCCCCGCCCACCCGTCCAATTCCCCATTCGTACTCCGTGGGTGCAAAAACTACCTCTCCACCAGCCGTGAAACCCTGACGTTCTCCGTCCGCCACCCCATCCGACCCATCAACCGCCGCCCTCCTCCATCACGCTAGAGCCGATACACCAACATCGTCGTCCACCGCAACCTCAACGGCAACACCCTCCACAGCTAGTAGTTGAAGCCGAGGTCGAGTTGTCCGTACCCAGCCAGTTCAACCGCGCCGTCCTGCGCCACACCACTGCCGCTCCAACTTCGCCACCGTCCACCGCACTGGAGCTGTTCCTGCTACGCCGTCCTTTGCCGCCTCGGATCTGCTTCCCCTCCGCGAATATACGGCCATGGCAACACAGTCAACAATTTGGCCATGGGTTTGTCCAAGGATCCACGGTTCTCCAAAACATCGGTTCCCCCGGGAGAAAAAAGAAGATTGCCACGACATATGGAGACCACACTGGCAACCGATAAGGGTATTCCTCTTCCCTTATTCGTGCAAATCTTACGTGTCTGCTTGCACGTTATTCATCCCACAGAAGACACTAGTTGACCACTTCTTGTTGATACTAGATGTTCCTAGTAACTCGCGATGCACAAGGTTTCTCCTCATATACTATTTCACCTTAGCTAGAGGTCCATTGCCCCCCTGAATTTCAATTCCTGGTCAGTTGATTCCCAATTAACGGAAGCATTCCCCGGCATAACAGGTGCTAGTCCGCCTATTACGCCGGGGAAGCAGCGCCTCGGTGTTTATCTTAGGGGCGTGTGGGGCCTAGAGTTACTAGCGCCCGATCTGGAGGTCGACCGGGATTAAAGGGATGGCCTGGGGGCGCTGCCAAGCACGGCGGTGGTGTGAGGTCGAGGGGAGGGCGGGGCGGCGGAGGCAGGGGTCTGGGCCGGTGGTCGCTGGCGGTTTAAGAAAGATCATCAATAGTGACTGGTAGGAGGTAGACGAAGGCCATCTGCCTGTTCCTTATAGATCAGACGGTTCATTAAAAAAATCGACTGACTTATTTATTATCAGTCGACTGTTATCTTGATTTGACCACATGTGGTGGTGTGCTGGAGGAGTACCTGCATTTCCTATGCTCATATATTACAAAATCATACGGAGTAGAATCTAATTTTGTTTGCCATGCAATGTTGTAGAGCTATCATATGTCTCATGTCATTTATTTTTCAGCCACCTACTATCTGCTACTTTTATAGTGCACTAGTTTTGCACACACTTCATCCATACTCTCACTATTGTGTTTTTATGCAAGGGTATTTCAGAGTCTGCCTCGAGAGAAGTAGAAAAGGAAAGAGAGAAGTTGCTCCAGCTTGCTACGCAGGTAGGCACGACACATTACAGCGCTATAAAGGGTGCGGTGAATGTGGCTATGGAGTTGATGACCTCGCTCGCAATGAACCACCATCCCAGGTGCTTGCTTTAACTTCGCGGTGTCATATGTGGTTGCATGTTCCATATGGTGTCTAGCTTGTATTCGAAACGCCAAAGTCAGTCTTTATTAAGATAAGGAAAGATATTTTTACATGAACCACCATCCCGTGAGCACCAGAAGACAAATAGCTAGTCAGGGCACTGGCCGAGCCAGTGACAAGCCCAGCAAAGACAGGCATCACCTGGAAGCCAACTAAAAAGCCGCGATGGTGGCGAAGCAGCCCGCCTCCCACCAGGCTCCCAGGTTCTACATGATCATGCTCACCACTCTAGCCGGATGTCTAGCTTGTATTGCTTCCAATTTGGTTAAATTGCATCTACTTAGCTTACACATTATACCTTTGAATAAGACATGCCTTTCTATTTTTGGTACATACTAGTACATTTGTGTATTGACCATGTTCTTACGTCAAACTAATGTTCTTGTGTATCCCTCATCAGTCACTTATGATGAGGCAGTCAGGCAAGTGGACTACTCCTCATTTAAAGAATGCAGCGTCAGCCTCCCGACATGATTCTCAAGAAACAACAAGGCTAGATGAAGATAGTGAACGTAGCTGTGTAGTTGATTACCGCATTTACCCTACACTAGCATCGCAGGTGCTTGCTCTAACTTGGCAGTGTGATTTGTGGTTGCATGTTGCATATGCTATCTAGATTGTAATTCTTCCAATCT
Organism: Triticum dicoccoides; assembly: GCF_002162155.2. Classification (NCBI taxonomy): domain Eukaryota; kingdom Viridiplantae; phylum Streptophyta; class Magnoliopsida; order Poales; family Poaceae; genus Triticum; species Triticum dicoccoides. The sequence continues at coordinate 531,022,730 of NC_041381.1, read as the reverse complement.
GGTTAAACTGCATGTGATATTCTGCTTAGCTTATACATTATACCTGTTAATGTGACATGCCTTCCTGTATTTAGTACATAGTACATCTGTCTATTAAGCATGTCCTTACATAAAACTATTGTTTTTTTGTATCCCGCATCAATCAATATGACGAGACACCTTTAGTATATGCAGTGCGATATTAGTTGCATCTTTCATATGATTTATAGCATGCGCTGCTTCTAATTTGTTGAAATTCCATTTATGATGGGACGCTTTTAACTTCGCAGAGTCATATTGGTTGCATCTTTCATGTGGTGTCTAGCTTGCATTGCTTCTTATTTGTTGGAATGGTTTCTGCTTAGTTTACACAAATAGTTGTGAACATGCCATGCCATCCTGTTTTTCGTACATATTCCATCCTGGTATCATGTGTTTGCCTTACATCAAAGTAGTGATTGTCAGTATCATGCATGAATGAGTTCTGAAGAGAGAATTTTATTGCTTTTTCTTGTCGGTTTTACTTGACAATTCAAAATCAATAAAGCGGAAGGAAGTTAGCAAGGCAGCGGATAAAGGTGCTCCTTCCAAACGGAGGGCCTCTATAGTTTCTACTTGTCCATCCCCCAAGATGATTTCCAAGACAACACATGCATAGAAACTCAACGTAGCTGTGTTTATGATGAGCACGTCTTCCCTAGTGCACCATCACCGGGGCTCCCTCTAACTTGGCACTGTTATATGTGTCTGCATGTTATGTGTGATGTCTAGCTTGTATTGCTTCTAATTTTGTTGAATTCCATCTTCTTACCTTACACATTATACTTGAATAAGACACGTGTTCCTGTTTCTAGAACACACAATATTTGTCTATTACACCATGTTCTTACATCAAATTACTCCTGTTGTGTAATCTGCAACAATCACTTATCATAAGACATGTTTGACTTCGGAGTGTGATATAGGTTACATCTCCATTCTTTTCTAGCTTGTACTACTAATTTGTTGAAATGACACTTATGACGAGACAATTTTAAGTTGGTAGAGTGATATTCGTTGCACCTTTCATATGGTGTCTAGCTTTCATTGCTTCTAATTTGTTGAAATGCCTTCTCCTTAGTTTACACATCATAAGCTGTGAATATGCAATGCTGTGAATATGCAATGGCACTAATGACGAGAGACCTCTAACTTGGTAGTGTGATGTTGTTTGCATCTTGCATATGATTTATTTCTTGTACTTCTTCACATTTGTTTAAACGCCATTTATGATGAGCCACTGTTAACTTGGCAAAGTGATATTTGTAGCATCTTTCATATGGTGTCTACCTTCCATTGCATTGCTTCTAATTTAGTGAAATGTCTTCTACTTAGTTTACACAACATAGTTCTGGTTATCTCTTCCGTCCTGTTTTTCATACATATTACATCCTCCTATCATGTGGTTGTCTAACATCAAAGTTCAGTTCATCTGTATCACGCATCAATTTGTTCTGAATAACTAAATTGTTATTTGTTTTCCTTGGCGGCTTGACTTAACATGGCACAAAGAAAGAGGAAGAAACATAGAATGGCAGGGAATGGGAAGCGGAAGAATCCTGCAGATTCTGTTGGTACTGATGGTGCAATAGAAGGTCAAAGTCCAGCAGAAAATTCTACAAACAGGGTATCCCATGCTACACAAGCTGCAGAAAAAGCCAAACAGAAACAAATAGCTGCCACCAAACAAGTAGAGAAAGCCCTAGTTCTTGCAAAACCTTCCATAGTACTACCAGCTGCACGAGTTACTCGTGTGTCAACTGAGCTAGCAGCATGTTCCCAAGCTCCCCTGCCACCTGACACTACTTCCCAAGCACTCTTGACACAAGACAATTTGGCAAGATCAGATGAACCTTGTGAGCTTCAACAACAAGAAGGTAGTTGCTGGAGTCAAGTTACAGTTGCATGCTTCTTTATATGTAGTCTCACAGTTTGATGTACACTAACACTTCCTATATTCGTTGTTGGACTAGCACCTAGACGCAAGAGGAAACAAACATTAGGGATAATGCTTGATAGGTTAACTAAATCTAGAGGAGAAAGAATGGAGATCTGTTTTGAGGCAGGTTTAAAAAGGCCATGTGATGCTACAGAGTCAGCCAAGTTAGTATCAAAGGCAGCGGTTGCCGTTAGGTGTCATGTACGTATGCTCCCAACATGGATTCAGTACAGGAATGACAAAGACGAAACCCAGTTCAACACCTTCCTCGCCATTTATCTATAAGTATGGTTATGTATGGAAAGTAGTAATATCGTTATGCTCTGTGTCGGTGTCAAAACCCGCGGATCTCGGGTAGGGGGTCCCAAACTATGCGTCTAAGGCTAATGGTAACAGGAGGCGGGGGACATGATGTTTACCCAGGTTCGAGCCCTCTCGATGGAGGTAATACCCTACTTCCTTCTTGATTGATCTTGATGATGTGAGTATTACAAGAGTTGATCTACCACGAGATCGTAGAGGCTAAACCCTAGAAGCTAGCCTACGATTATGATTGTTCTTGTCCTACGGACTAAACCCTCCGGTTTATATAGACACCGGAGGGGGCTAGGGTTACATCATATCGGTTACAGAGAAGGGAATCTACACATACGAATTGCCAAGCTTGCCTTCCATGCAAAGGAGAGTCCCATCTGGACACGGGACGAAGTCTTCAATCTTGTATCTTCATAGTCCAATAGTCCGGCATAAGCATATAGTCCGGCTGTCCGAGGACCCCCTAATCCAAGACTCCCTCAGTAGCCCCTGAACCAAGCTTTCAATGACGATGAGTCCGGCACGCAGATTGTCTTCGACATGGCAAGGCGGGTTCCATCTCTGGATACTTCATAGAAGATCTTGAATACGAGGATCGTGTCCAACTCTGTAAAATAATTTCAACTTACCACCGTAGAGAGCATAATATTCCACAAATCTAATCTGCTGACAACACTTCTGGCATGACATCACGTCGTGGCCCGGTTTACTACGAACTGTTTTTCCCAGCCTGCCACTACACGTATCGCGAGGCAGTTTTATTGGCACGTCTTGTCGAAGCAGAAATTGTGTTCCCCTTATTACGAGATTCTCACCAATACGGGTGTGGGTAACCCAACCGCGCCTGTTAGTATGATACCTTGATTTTAGATAAGTTCCAAACGGTCACGCGGAGGACGCTTGATATTCACCCCCTTTATAAAGGGACCAAGGCCCGTCCTTTTCTTCCCACGCCTGATCCTTCCCCCACCTCGAGTTCCAACACCCAAAGCTCAAGCTTAAGTGCTTTCAGACCTTCAATCATGTCCGGATCCAACCTTCAAGGTCGGTGGATGGCTTGCTCTGTCACAGAGGAGGACATCAAGAAGCTCAGGGAGGCCAGGTATCTGACCGCCAAAATCCTGCACAGGCTGCCTGCTCAAGGGCAGGTCATCCCCACTCCCGAACCCAACGAGAGCGTTGTATTTGTTTCCCACTTCCTCCGAAGCTTAGGCTTTAGTCTTGATCCCTTTGTTACAGGGCTCATGTTCTATTACGGGCTAGATTTTCACGATCTAGCTCCGAATTCCATCCTTCACATCTCGTCATTTATTGTCGTGTGCGAATCCTTCCTCCACATCACCCCACACTTCGGCCTATGGCTCAAGACCTTCAATATAAAGCCAAAGGTGATCGACGGGCGACACATGGAGTGCGGAGGTGCTATAATAAGCAAAGGCACTGATGCCCTATGTCTAGAGGGTTCCTTCCCGGAGGTGTCCGACTTATGGTAGCGGAGGTGGTTCTATATCACAGCTCCCCGGGGCACAAAGTGGGTGGCCGCCCCTGCCTTCCGCTCGGGCCCTCCGCCTCAACTGGCGTCATGGGTCAACGAGGGACTGGACTAGGGGCCAGCTAATGACGTACCGACATTGCAAAGCAGCATTCAGGATCTTCTCAAGAGGGATGTCAGTCTTTTCAAGGTAATGCAAGTAATGCTAGTTTGTTGGGTCCCGCTGTGCCAACGTCAATCTCACCATATGTGGGAGTTCAACCCGGAAGGACCGCGAACTATTCAACAATTCTTCGGCATGACGCTCGAAGGGATGTACAGGTTGTTCTTCGGATAACGAATAAAGTGTCCAGACACCACCAAGGATGCGGGTCTCAACTGCAACCGTCCGGATACCCAAGTAAGTAATTCCGCGGCCGAACATGCCATCTTTATATTTGACACAACACCAATCTGAAAAAATTGCTCTCGACCGGGACTGGATACGAAAGGCGGAGAGGATCAGGTGTTCGGCCCCTCTTCCCGAAGGCTCACCGGATCCTGTACTAACCAGGATGCTTGAGCGCGCACCCTATCAAGTGCCATCGGGATAGGATGAAGGGAGGAATAGAGAAGCCGAAAGCGGGCTTCATACATTACACATCCAAACCGGGGGAATTAGTGTCTCCACGAAGGAGGATAATCGGGGAGGTGAATCTAAAATTCCCTACCCCCACGGGAAGAAAAGGGCTGCCTCTGAAGACTTGGAAGCGGAGGTGTCCAAACGAGGGAAGAAACCCTTGCCAGGGGGCCTGCCCCAGAGGGCGTCCTCGTCGCACAGCGCCCGCAAATGGGCCAGCCCTCCGCCGAGCTGTAAGTGAATTAAAAGTACTTTGATAAATATATCCTGCTTTATCTTTGAGAATAATAACTGAGACCTATCTTGCAGTCCGGATCGTAGCCCTTCTCAACAAAGCTTGTCTTCGGGGGATCTTCTTCAGGAGATGATGGAGAGCGAAACGCCTCCTCCTGCCTCCCCGTCCCATGGGGCGGACGACCCCGAGGTGTCTTCATGGAGGATTTCTCCCGGTCCATTAAGGCCAGAAGTTACTGCTTCAGCCGCCCGAAGCCCGGAGTATTCGGCTCCCAAGGAGAGCAACAAAAGAGTCTGGGATTGTCCGACACACTGCCGGACACACTGGCAGGCCTTCTGGAGCGAGCGTCTATCTCAGAGGCGCATCGTACTTTAATGGGTGTGGTGTTTGAGAGGATTTCATCCGCCAAAAGTGAGTTGAATGAAGCTTTTACGAGCCTGCTCAAAGGCTTTGAGGTACGCAAAGTAATATGTATACTTTCGGCTGTACCGCACATGCTAGGTGTGATCCATATAGATAGTAGCCCCTGAGACTCTGGTTGCCAGCCCGAGGCGGCAAACGGAGGATCATACTCCCAAGCAATGATTGTGCTGCATTATGTGCAGACGGCTGAGGGTCCGGCAGTTGACCGGACTGCTGATTTCGCCGAGCTGAGGTGACAACTTGATGTGGCGGATGCCGACATCGCGCTTGTGAACAAGCGGCTTGACGAGGCACAGGGTATGTATTTTTTTCCGGATTGTCAGCAAATATTAGGAGGAGCATGATGCTAAAATCTATAATATGCTGTGGCTGTAGATGGAGTTGCTGCCGTGGAGACCCTTCGGGCGGAACTTGCCCTAGCTAAGGAACAAGCCAGAAGAAGTGATGTGGCCGCCCTAAAGGAGGCCGAAGAGTTAAGAGCCAAGTAGGCTGCTCATCGCCAGAGCGAAGATAAAATAGCCGAGATGACTATTGAGCTAAAAGATGCCGCCGGCCGATATGAGCTCCTTGAAAAGGAGAGCCAAGTGAAAGCGGCTGACCTTAAGAAGGCCTTAGAAGCAGCCAAGGAAACGCGCTCTGAAATCAGAGCTGCACGAGAGGAGCTTTGACAAGCCGAAGATATCATGGCTGGGAGGCCCTTTTTGTTGCGGATGAAGTTCAGAGATCCAAAGTATGCTCCTCTGGATCAGTTATGGAGTGCTGCAGACGCATATGCGGACCTAGCGAAAAGTACTGCTGATGCGACCAAGTTTTTCAAAGATCAGAAAGATCATGAGGCGGAAAGGTTGTTCTGGTCGCAGTTCAGTTCCTCAATGCGTCCGCTGCCGTTGAATGAAAAGATAGCCGCATGGGCCAAGCTCCATAGGTTGTCCAGACTTGCTATGAGGTCTGTCGTGGATCATCTTTGGCCGAATGGACCAAGGCCGGATAGTTATTTTGGTTTAGTGCAACAATTTCTTGGTGCTGTGTCGCATATCGAAGCTGTGAAGAGGTCGGGGTGCATAGAGGGTGCGCGGATGGCTCTTGCCCGTGTCAAAATATACTGGGCAGGTATGGAGACCACCGGTATTGCAACCCAGGGTCCAGCGGGAGGCCAGGACCTGGCCGAGCACTATTTTGAAGAAGTCCTAGAAGGCGCCCGTTTAATAGAGGCTCAGTGCTCGAAGAGTACCATGTTTGAGTGACATGTATCTCAGTTGTAAAAACAATGTTGTTTTGATTATAAAGGTTGTGCTTATACTTTTTCCTGAAAGTATTATAGTGCCTCCTGTGCGGCCGCTTATGTATGTATATAACTTGAAAGTTTGCAGTCGTCGGCTTCAGCCCCCACGCATATAATGCGGGGGTGTTTGAAAAATGCGCATAATCACACTTTATCCAACGTCTTGGCCCGTTAAGGAGGTGATAGCGTCACGAACTAGGCAATCGGACTATATAGCTTTAACACTTTCACTTAGCCATAGGAGTTTGATGGTGGGGCTACTATATAGCCCCTGGTACTTCCGCGTTCATCCAAATACGATGCGCGTACGTACATGACCGGGAAACCAATCCTTCGTTAATGCGGAGGAGTCACGAAGATTCTGCTGGGTCATCGAGTGGTTGACCAGTCTCTCACTATATCATGACAGTCAGTTTTCGGCTTTCTCTACTGAGGTGCTCATCCGGAATAACCAGGGCACAATCGCAGTAGTTCTCCTTTGGCCGCCTTAGCCGATAAAACGGAACATAAGGTAGCAAACCCAGGAGCCGGGCAAACCCAACATTTGACCAAAGACATGATTCGGAGCTGATGCATATAAGGCCAAACTCGCGACGCTGAACACTCCCTAAGGTATTCGGACTTTACAACATATACTGGGCTGAGTAACGCCCTCCATAATGAGCCCTGAATTTCCAGATACGTGCATAGGTCAGTCGTGGTGAAATGCCAATAACGCCAGCATCCCTCTCGGGTGTGTTAAGTGCCCGGAGGGTGTCAAGCAACAAGAGACATTAAAGAAGGTTTACACAGGGGCTTAATCTAAAGAGAAACCTTTGAGCGGGGCCCTGCTGCACGTCTGCGCCTTTATCTCCATTGTGCCGTATCCTGGAAGGGTGTAGCACGATGATCATCTGTAAAAAGGAAAAACCCAGGTAAAAGAGTCTGGTGCAATCGTGCGAAAAGTTGGTTATTCTCAATGAACCATGAAAATGCAATCTATTATTGTATTAATAGGGTCAAGCCGAACTGTGGGCTTTTTACATGTGTGCAGCCCCTATCACCACCTATGGGGGTATATCCATAGACCCAAGCTCAGGTTTATCTGGGCTATCACCAGCGGCGGTGCACTGGACTCGTCTAACCATGTTCGTGGTCTTAACGACCGATCATGTATTCTGGTTGGAGAGGCCGCTCAGTGTTCGGCTGCTGGAGCCGCCACATATTCTTCCGCTCGTAAGGAATGCTCTGTGTTTCCGCTAACTGTGGTGACGCCACGTGGACCGGGCATCTTGAGTTTAAGGCAGGCGTAGTGCGGTGATAACCCACAAGTGTAGGGGATCGCAACAGTTTTCGATAAGTAAGAGTGTCGAACCCAACGAGGAGCTAAAGGTAGAATAAATATTCCCTCAAGTTCTATCAACCACCAAGACAACTCTACGCACGCTTAGTGTTCGCTTTACCTAGAACAAGTATGAAACTAGAAGTACTTTGTAGGTGTGATAGGATAGGTTTGCAAGATAATAAAGAGCACGTAAATATAAACTAGTGGCTGTTTAGATAAAGAAGCAATAAATGAAATATAGCGAGTGTGGAAAAGTGGTGGTAGGAGTTGTGGAATTGTCCCTAGGCAATTGACTACGTTACTAGACCGATAGCAAGTTTTATGTGAGAGAGGCATAAGCTAACATACTTTCTCTACTTGGATCATATGCACTTATGATTGGAACTCTAGCAAGCATCCGCAACTACTAAAGATTCATTAAGGTAAAATCCAACAATAGCATTAAAGTATCAAGCCCCCTTTTATCCCATACGCAACAATCCCCTTACTCGGGTTTATGCTTCTGTCACTCAAGCAACCCACTATAAGCGAATCATGAACATATTGCAACACCCTATAGCGGTACTCCCTCACGCTTGCGCGACACGGAGGGAACAATAGGATAGCAACATAACCACAAGCAAATTAAACCAATCATATTAATTCATCAATCACTGGTAGGACAACAAAAATCTACTCAGACATCATAGGATGGCAACACATCATTGGATAATAATATGAAGCATAAAGCACCATGTTCAAGTAGAGGGTACAGCGGGTTGCGGGAGAGTGGATAGCTGAATATAGAAGGGGGAAGGTGATGGAGATGTTGGTGAAGATGATGGCGGTGTTGGTGAAGATCGCGGTGATGATGATGGCCCCCGGCAGCGTTCCGGCGCCACCGGAAGCAAGGGGAAGAGAGAGCCCCTTCTTCTTATTCCTTGACCTTCTCCCTAGATGGGAGAAGGGTTTCCCCTCTGGTACTTGGCTCCCATGGCGTGGGAGGGGCGAGAGCCCCTCCGAGATTGGATCTATCTCTCTGTTTCTGCGTCCTCAGATTCTACCCCTTCACCGTTTCTTTAATATCCGGAGATCCGTAACTCCGGTTGGGGTGAATCTTTCGCCTAAATTTTTCTCATAAAATTAGCTTTCTTGCGGAAAAAGAAGGGCGTCAACTGCCTTATGGGGGGGCCCAGGAGAGTCCAGGGTGCGCCCCTATCTCCTGGCCCCCTCGGGCACCGTCTCGCTTTGATTTTACTTCCCAAAAATCACAAATACTCCAAAATAATTCTCCGTCCGTTTTTATCCCATTGCGACTCCGTTTAATATGGGGTTTCTGCGAAACGTAAAACATGCAACAGACAGGAACTGACACTAGGCACTGGATCAATATGTTAGTCCCAAAAATAATATAAAAAGTTGCCAAAAGTATATGGAAGTTGAAGAATATTGGCATGGAACAATAAAAATTATAGATACGACGGAGACGTATCATGCGGTACTGCGTTGAGACGAGCGAAGGACGCTCTTCTGAGTAGTGCATGATAGCCACTTCGGAATGGAGCGATGTCGAAGATTAATTCTTCGCTTCTGAAGTTGTCGGGAGAGCCGAATATAACCTCTAATACAAGAGAGCCCGTGCAACGGGCCTCGATGCCTGGTATTACTCCTTTAAAGGTAGTGTTACTTTGGCTGATTCTTGACGGGTCTATCCCCATCTTGCGCACAGTGTCCTGATATATCCGATTAAGACAACTGCCGCCGTCCATAAGGACTCGGGTGAGATGGTATCTGTCAATTATTGGGTCGAGCACCAAGGCAGACAATCCTCCGTGTTGGATACTAGTCGAATGATCCCTGCGATCAAATGTGATCAGGCAGGCCGACCAAGGGTTGAATTTGGGGGCGACGGGCTCTACAGTGTATACGTCTCTGAGTGCACGTTTGCGCCTTCTCTTCGGTATGTGAGCTGCGTAAATCATATTCACTGTTTTGACTTCTGGTGGGAATTTTTTCTGTCCTCCAGTGTTCGGCTTGCGAGGTTCATCCTCGTCTTCAATTGGCGTCTCCCCTCCTTTGTGTTCGGCTTTAGCTTGTCGGCCTGCTTGAAGACCCATCATTCTCTGTGGGTGTGGTTTGCAGGTTTTTCGGGGGTGCCATGAATTTGACATAATCTGTCTAGAACCTTATTTAGGCTGGACGGTCCATCTCTGCTACCTTTAAATGCCTTTTTCCGTTGACCGGGTCGAGAGCCCCTGAATCCGGCGTTGACCGCCATGTTATCTGTTCTGTCTTCATTGTTTTGACGCTTGTTTTTATTGCATTGCAGCTTCCCATTGCCATCCCTGATTTTGGATGTGCCTGGGTCGCTGGTGCCGCTACGGGCCAACCAGCTGTCCTCTCCCGCGCAAAAGCGGGTCATAAGGCTTGTTAGGGCTGCCATTGTCCTCGACTTTTCTTGGCCGAGGTGTCTGGTGAGCCATTCGTCTCTGATACTATGCTTGAAAGCCGCTAAGGCTTCGGCATCCGGACAATCGACGATTTGATTCTTCTTCGTGAGAAATCTGTTCCAAAGCTTCCGGGCTGACTCTCCGGGTTGTTGGATTATGTGACTTAAATCGTCTGCATCCGGAGGTCGGACATAGGTCCCTTGAAAATTGGCCCTAAAAGCATCCTCAAGTTCCTCCCAACTTCCAATTGAGTTTTCGGGGAGGCTTTTCAGCCAATACCGAGCTGGTCCTTGCAACTTGAGGGGCAGGTATTTAATGGCGTCGAGATCATATTTGTGAGCCATGTGGATATGGAGGATAAAGTCCTCAATCCAGACCCCAGGGTCTGTTGTTCCGTCGTATGCCTCTATATTCACGGGTTTAAATCCCTCTGGAAATTCATGATCTACCACTTCATCGGTGAAGCACAGGGGGTGCGCAGCACCCCTATAATTGGATGTGTTGTGGCATGCTATTGACGAGTTGTGTTTGGGGTTGATTCCGAGCCGGTATTCGATCAATATGATCATTTTGGTGGCTGTGATCTTGCGCCAGAGCACGTTTTCTAGATCCGTAGATGGACCTGGTCACACCGGCCTTTTTGTCCAGGAGCTCACGTAAATCATGTGCTGACTTGTGTGCGGCATCATTAGCTGCCCTGTCGCGGCCACGGGGTGGTTGGTCCGGCTGATCGGCCGTATTATTCTTCGGCGGAATGGGCTCTATGGCCTCATCGTCGAATTCGGGCAGTAGCTTGCGCTTTGGGTAGCTCTTTGTGTGGCGATTGTCGCCATATTTTTCTTCAGTGTCTAGCACTTTGTTCCATCTGCGGTTGAGCGTATCCTGCGCGTCCTTAAGCCTTTGCTTCTACTTCTTCAGGCTCCTCGCAGTGGCAACAAGCCTTTTGTGGAGGTTCTCTTGTTCCGAGTGTTTTTCCAGGATGATGAATGTATTGTCGTCTGGACTGTCCTCCTCTCCGGAGGTAGGTTGATGAGTTTTCCCCTTGGGATCGCCGTCATCACACATCTGCTCCGGACTATGTTCAGCATCCCCTGGTTCATCCTGCTCCATCGCTGGGTCCATGGGGTCGTCGTTTCCTTTGGAGTCGACCGGAGTGTTATTTTTTTCTTGCGTTGTTATCGTTGTTTTTGCTGTGGCGGGATTTAAGGTGGCGCCTACGCCGTCGCTTTGGTTTCTGCCTGACGGGATTATCCTCCGTTGCATCCTTTTCGTCGCCGTTGTTTTCCTTGGGTGTGTGCACCATGTATATATCATATGATGAGGTGGCTATCCAGCGCCCCGTGGGCGGTGGTTCCCGTTCATCTCCGGCATCATCGTCCATACCGTCGATGTCTTCGGAGTCAAAGTCAAGCATGTCGGTTAAGTCATTGACAGTGGCTATTAAGTGGGTGGTGGGTGGGGAACGAGTTTCTTCATCGTCCGCTTCCCACTCAAGCCGGACATAGTTCGGCCAAGAGTCTCCTGATAGGAGGGAGAGCTCAATGAGTTTAGCATGTCACCCAGGGGTGAGTGCTGAAAGATATCCGCGGAGGTAAACTCCATGGCCGGTGCCCAATCAGATTCGATAGGCACGGACGCGCGCGGTCCGAAACCCGTGACCGGAAACGAGTCCGAGGGTCTGATGACACGGATCTCTTTGGAGGTGAAGTTTGTGTTCGGCTCCAGCGTCGATGATTGCGCGGCCTCTATGGCGGGGTCCATCCACCCATCCTCGGAAGGAGTGATCTTCTCCAGATCGAAGGCCGGGGCAGCCACAGGTGCGATATCCCGAACACCATCCGATAGCAGATCTAAGTCATGCCCGTCGTGACTGTCCGGTGCTCCTAACGTTGGCTCGAATCCGTCGAAGATCAAGTCCCCGCGGATGTCGACTGTGTAGTTCAAGTTTCCAAACCTGACTTGATGGCCAGGGGCGTAGCTGTCGATCTGCTCCAGATAGCCAAGCGAGTTGGCCCGCAGTGCGAAGCCGCCCAATACGAAGATCTGTCCTGGGAGGAAAACCTCACCCAGGACCGCATCGTTGCTGATGATTGAAGGAGCCATCAAGCCTTACCGTGACGGCACAGTGAAACTCTCAATGAAAGCACCAATGTCGGTGTCAAAACCGGCGGATCTCAGGTAGGGGGTCCCGAACTGTGCGTCTAAGGCTAATGGTAACAGGAGGTGGGGGATACGATGTTTACCCAGGTTCGGGCCCTCTCGATGGAGGTAATACCCTATTTCCTCCTTGATTGATCTTGATCATGTGAGTATTACAAGAGTTGATCTACCACGAGACACTTGTTGGGCCACCAGGTCCGAGTCACCGAAACACTTAACCCGGCTTAAATTCATCTCCTTAGCCATTCGAAGACCATGGAGTAAAGCCTCATATTCATCTGCATTGTTAGTGCAAGGGAACATTAAATGGAGAACATAACAAAACTTATCACCTCATGGGGAAGTTAACACGACTCCAGTCCCCGAGCCCTCCAATTGCCTGGATCCATTGAAATGAATAGTCCAATAAGTATGATCCGGCTTTTCCTCCGGTGCCTGCAACATTGTCCAGTCATTGATGAAATCTACAAGCGCTTGAGACTTGTTGCCGTACGAGGCATATATTTTAACCCGTGGGGTCCAAGCTCAATGGCCCATTTGGCAACCCGACCAGTTGCTTCCGGGTTCTGAATTATATCTCCCAAAGGGGCAGAACTGACCACAGTAATGGGATGACCCTGAAAATACTGCTTAAGCTTCCGGCTGGCCATGAAAACTCCATACACCAGTTTCTGCCAATGTGGGTACCTCTGTTTGGACTCAATAAGCACCTCACTCATATAATAAACCGGCTGTTGAACCAGATACTCCTTCCCAGCCTCCTTGCACTCTACCATAATGGCCACACTGACAGCCCGGGCATTGGTATCCACATATAACAACATTGGCTCTTTATCAACCGGAGCAGCAAGGACAGGTGGTTCGGCTAACTGCTTCTTCAAATCCTCAAACACTGTATTAGCAGCATCACTCCAGACAAAGTTGTCTGTCTTTTTCATCATCTGATATAGAGGGATAGCCTTCTCTCGCAACCGGCTAATAAACCGGCTTAGCGTTGTAATACGACCCGCCAGACGTTGAACATCGTTGATACACGCCGGTTTAGCCAGAGACGTAATAGCTTTGATCTTTTCCGAATTAGCTTCAATGCCCCTATTAGACATCAGAAAACCCAAGAGCTTGCCTGCCGGTACAGCAAAAACACACTTGGCCGGATTAAGCATCATCTTATAAACCCAGAGATTATCAAAAGTTTCCTTCAAATCATCTATTAACGTCTCCTCTTCTGGACTTCACCATGATATCATCCACATAAGCATGAACATTGCGCCCAATATGATTAAGAAGACAATTTTGCACGCATTGTTGATAAGTCGCCTGGGCACTCTTGAGCCCAAAAGGCATAGATACATAGCAGAAGGCTCCAAAGGGAGTTATAAAAGCTATATTCTCCTGGTCCTTAACTGCCATTTTGATCTGATGATAACCAGAATAAGCATCCAGAACGCTCAAACGCTCACAACCCGCCGTAGCATTAATAATTTGATCAATACGAGGGAGAGCAAAGGGATCAGCTGGACAAGCCTTGTTCAAATCTGTGTAATCCACAAACATACGCCAAGTGCCGTTCTTCTTAAGTACTAGCACCGGGTTAGCTAACCACTCAGGGTGAAAAACCTCCACAATAAACCCTGCTGCCAAGAGCCGGGCTACCTCCTCACTTAAACCTAGGATCGATATTAAGAGTGTGCTCAGCGAGTTCCCTTGGTACACCTGGCATGTTAGAAGGTTTCCATGCAAAGATGTCCTAGTTCTCACGGATGAACTCGATGAGCACGCTTTCCTATTTTGGATCCAGGTTAGCACCGATGCTAAACTGCTTGGATGAATTGCCAGGAACAAAATCAACCAACTTAGTCTCATCATCTGATTTAAACTTCAGGGTCGGATCATGCTTTGTAGTTAATTTTTTCAAAGAAGTCATATCTGCCGGATCAACATTGTCCTTATAGAACTTCAACTCCTTTGTTGCACAAACCGACTCAGCATAGGCCGCATCACCTTCTTCACATTCCAAAGCAATCTTTCGGCTCCCATGTAGCGTGATGGTCCCCTTATGACCCGGCATCTTGAGCTGCAGATAAACATAACAGGGCCTTGCCATGAAATTAGCATAAGCCGGCCGTCCAAACAAAGCATGGTATGGACGATTGATTTTCACCACTTCAAAAGTCAATGTCTGATCTTGAATCATGATAATCTCCAAAAGCAACCTCCAGAGCTATCTTACCAACTGGATACGCCGATTTACCAAGCACCACACCATGGAAAATGGTATTTGACGGTTTGAGATTTTTATCTGTCAGTCCCATGCGACGGAAGGTTTCATAATACAAGATGTTGATACTGCTCCCTCCATCCATGAGCACCTTGGTGAACTTATACCCTCCAACCTGAGGCGCCACCACCAATGCCAGATGACCCGGATTATCAACCCGGGGCGGATGATCCTCTCGACTCCACACAATGGGCTGTTCAGACCAGCGCAAGTAGCGGGGCACCACCGGTTCAATGGAGTTCACTGCCCTTTTATGAAGCTTTTGATCGCGCTTGCACAGGATAGTGGTGAACACATGATACTACCCACTATTCAAATGCTTCGGGTTGCTTTGGTAACCTGACTGTTGCTGCTGCTGACTCCCCTGATGATTATAACCACCCTAGTTGCCCTGACTACCTTGATTGCCATTTTCACCTTGATTACCTTGAAATCCTGAGCCAGAAGTGCCTCCACCGTAACCCGTCCCATGAGACTCGGGTCCTGAACCGCCTGATGGTCCTTGATCATATCGGAAAATATCCGAGTTTTTGAACTCCCGCATAATAAAGCAATCCTTCGAGAGGTGCGTAGTTGGCCTTTCTCGCGTCTCGTGCCTTGGGCAAGGCTGGTTTATTAGGCGCTCAAGATTGACACCTGATCCTCCACTCCGCGGGGGTGGTCTACCCTTATGATGCTGACCATTATCCTGTGCGTTGGTGTTAGCCACAAAATCTAAACTATTATCCGCTTTACGCTTTCCATTGTTTCCATGGCCCGCCGGGTTATGCTGCTGCCCTTTGGTGTTGCCGCTCTTCTTTCCCTTCCCCGGCTTTTCATCGTCAGACTCAGGATCCTTGGTACTATCAGAGTCGGCATACTTAACCAGAGCTACCATAAGTATTCACATGTCATTGCAGTGACGCTTGAGCCGTCCCAACTTTAGATTCAGAGGCTTGAACCGGCAATTGCCTTCCAATGTTGAGATTGTTATATCGGCATTGATGCGGGCCAATGAATGCAGGATTTCCAAAACCCGACGCACCTAATGGGTTGTTGATTCACCTTCTTCTTGGACACAGGAAGCTAAGTCCACAATTGACATGGGCTTCTTGCACGTGTCCTTGAAATTCTGGATAAACCGGGCCTTTAACTCGACCCATGACCCAATGGAGTTAGCTGGCAAACTTTTCAGCCGGGTGCGAGCTGTTCCTTCCAACATCATGGTGAAGTACTTAGCACATGCCGCCTCATCCACATCCAGCATCTCCATCGCCATCTCATAGCTTTCGACCCATGACTCGGGGTGTAAGTCGATAGTGTAATTGGCCACTTTACGAGGACCCTTGAAATCCTTGGGCAGCCGCACATTGCATAGAGCCGAGGTGAGACACGGCACGCCCAAAGAACTGAAAGCAACACCTGGCTCCACCGAAGTTGTTGGACAAACCAGAGTAGGCTGACGTGCCGCATACTGTGCAGCTAACTCGGCTTCTGGACGCGCTCTGCCCTGGTCCACTACATCCTGAGCATCAGCTCCCCCTCCTGTCGGGTTAGGCCTACAGGGCGGATTATGGTTCTGTCCACTGCTGGACACGGACGGTTCTTCGATATGCCTGCTGTAACTCCAGCTCGAGCGAGGGGTTGAATGAATTCTGTCTCGACTACAAATAAGCCTGCTGCTGAACCATAGCCGTTTGAAGGAGATCTCTGGCCCGCCTTGTCTCAACTGCTGCTGGAGATTCGCCTTCTATTGGAATAGCTGCCAATCGTGACGCCGCAGCGATCATGTTATCCAAAGGTGTAGAAAAATGACCCGGTGGTGCTAGCACGTACTGGGGTGGGTCATGGTTCTGTCGAGGTGGGTCCGTCGTCCGTGGCTGATCCGGTACTCCTGTCCCAGGTGCTTCAACCCGGTTTACCACTGTCGGGTTACTGGTTCCCGCTCCTGGCGTGTTAAAGAGATTCCTTGCTTCATAAACCGGTGGTAGATGAGACTGATGCCTCCTCCTCATCACGTCGTTTGAAGCGTTCTGATCTAGCATGAGCCGGTAATTTTCTGACTGAATCCGCTGTGCCTGAGCATCCAAAGCGGCCCGCTCCTCAGCCATCCTGGTTTCCTCAGCCGCCATGTCCTCCTTGGCCTGAGCTATCTGATCTTGCAGTTTCCTAACCTCCGCGTTACGCTGATCTCGATTATCTGGGTTAACCTCTCCGGTCAACAATGTCGTCAAGGCGTCCAATAAACCAGACAGGAGTTGAGCCGGCAGGCGCGCAGGGCCTCCTGCCCCGGTTGCCGATCCGTAAATTATCGCTGCCGCAGTTGAGGAGTGTTGCGCGGGCTGCGTACCGGCCATGAAGATCGCAACCCGGTTTGGCGGTTCAAGGGGGTCCGAAATACTGTCACCATCAGAACAGCCCCCGAGCCAGCCATCTGGCAGTTGATACAATGACTCGGTCTCCCCGGTGGATACTCGCCATCTGAATAGACAACCGTCTCACCGTCGGATACCGGTTCTGCACCATTAATGAATCCTACGAACGCACGCTTCATGGCGGGCTGAACCCAGGCGGGGCTTGCACGCTGAGCCATCTCGATGAGGTCGGTGCAGATGTCCGGCTCAGGGCCCGGTTCACCGATCTTGCCAATGAAGACATGAATTCCTCCGAAGGGGACCCGGTACCCATACTCGATGGAGCCCGCATCGGGGGCCCAGCCTACATCATCGATGTAGAGCTTTCCGCAATGACTCTTGGTCATCCGGCCCATTGCGTATTCCTTGAGTCCTTCGAAATTGCCCTCTAAGAACTTGAAACCATCGTGCGATAGCCCCACGGTGGGTGCCAACTGTCGTGGAATTGTCACATCAGATGTCCTAGTGTGAGGACTTAGTCCTGGAGCCATCGCAACGAGATTAGCTTAAAGGGGTTAAACCGGACAAAGGACACGGGGAGTTTATACTGGTTCGGCCCCTTGCGGTGAAGGTAAAAGCCTACAATCCATTTGTGGTGGAATTGATGGGGTTTCGATGACCAGGGAGCGAATCTGCTTTGCATGGCTCTCGAGTTGTTGTTTCTTGTCCCTAAACCGCCACCGGGTCATCCCTTTATATACACAGGTTGATGCCCGTCAGTCTACAGAATCCCGAGGCCGGTTCATAAACGTGGCTGGCTCGGTATCTATTCTTTCCTACCTTACATTACAAGTTACACGCCCATGGCGGTTTATGTCTATGGGCCCTAACCCGCCTCTGGGCTTTGGGCTTCCTTGTTAAGTTTCCTTCATAAGTCACCGTCTTCTATAACTTCATGGGCTTCAATATTAGTAACCTCTTTGACAATAAATCGTCCCCTCCTGGGCGATTTATATCCACCAGTTATATCCCCAACAAAAAGCACTCAAGAAAAGAGAGGCCCGCCGCCGCAAGAAAAAAGAGGATGCACGCGCTGCTGTGGAGAGGTCGGCGGAGATCCAAGCACGGTGGGGTGTCGCCAACAAATCCGGGAAGGAGAATGATGGCGTCTGGCCAGCATGTGAGAAGTAGTAGTACTACTCCCTCCGTTCCTAAATATAAGTCTTTCTAGAGATTCCAACAAGTGACTACATACGGAGCAAAATGAGTGAATCTACACTCACATCTGTATGTTGGAGTCCATTTGAAATGTCTAAAACGACTTATATTTATGAACAGAGGGAGTAGTAGTTAGTGTGTGTGTCTGTGTCTGAGTACGAGCATGTACCAGTACTACTAGTTACTACTGTAGTTTTTAGAGCAAATTACTAGTACATTAGCCTAGACTCAATGGAAAAATTCCTATCCTATGCATCAAATTGCATCCCTTTCTCTATAGGAATTGAGATGCATGTCATCTCACTTCCTATGATTTTCATATTCCTATAAAATTCCTATCCTATGAACGAAAGGATGCCTCTATTGGAGTAACTATTGTAGCTAGCAGTACTGCTGGTACAGTAGTTTTCTTCAAGAAGCGGAATTCAACGAAGTTATGATGGTTCCTTCGTCCGAGCAACTTCAAACTGGGAAAGGATGGGCCTGTGATTTGACGGCTCATTAGTCATTATTAGTGCGGCGCGACGACCGGGGTGACTCTCCCTTGGAGTTCTGCGTGCATGGCAAGTGGACTAGGATGGTCGACGTCCCACATGATGGTGGACGGAAGTATTCTTTTGTCATCCCTAGTTCTGGTATGCACTAGGCTAGCCCTTCATGTGTGCATCATGTTTAGATTTCTCAGAAACTTGAAATGGGGATGACAGAAACCCCACCATCACTTAATCCAACTAGGGTTACTAAAATACTTTTTCAATGAACCTGAAATTCCCTTCAAAAATGTTCATCGCTTTTGTCTTGGTTTAGAACCTCTACTAAAATTGGTTCACATTTTTCCGGGACACCTAAGGTCACTGAACTAAATCATACTCTATTTGCATGTGGGCATTTAAATGCTATATAATATTTTAAATGTCCAAATAATTCTGAACTTAAGTGAGGGCTGTTGGAAATATTCCAAAAAGAGCCAACAATTATTTTCAGGGTTTTTGAAAATGCCTGAGCATTTTAATTAAGTCAAAACAATTACAGAAAAATAGAAAATAGAAACAAAATTAGAAAAGAGAGGAAACTCACCTGGCCTCACCCACCTAGCTTACCTGGCAGCCCACAGGCCAGCCCAGCCCACCACCATCGTCGTCCTCCTGGCGCCAGTCGGCCAGGCGTGTGGCCGATGCGCGTGCGCGGGCAGAGCGCCACGCCACCAGCTCACCTGCATGCCTCCCTTGCCAGCGCGACACCGCGTTGCTTCTCCTCGGCGCCACCCTGACCCCTCTGGCCTGTCTACCCCTCCTCTCCCCTCCTCTGCTCCCTCCCCACAGCGCACACGAGCACGCTCATCGCCGCCGCTCGCTACTGCCATGGCCACCGTCACCGCCTCGCCTCACCATCGTGTCCTAGAGCTCCGCCGTCGTCTGCTTCATCCAGAAGACCCAGCCCCGAGCGCTCGCATGCTCTGCACTGCCTTCACTGAGCTCCTCCCCGACCGCCGTCGCCGGAGATCCACTGTCGCCCCGTTCGCTTCGCTAAAACCACTGTGAGCTTCTCCCTCGAACCACCCCCTCCGTTTTCTCATTTGCACGCCGTAGCTACCGCTTCACCGACGACCGAAACTCGCCACCGCACGTGCTTGCCACCGACGATGCTCGGGTGACCATTTGGTCCCAGGCGCATGTCCACCTTGCTCGCCACATCATGTAGACAGCCTAGGTACCGCGCACGCATCGCCTAGGCCACCGCAGCCACGTTCCCGTGCATGTCCAACCGCCGGCCGCCGCTACCGAGCTCGTAGCTGTCGTCTCCGGCTGCCCTAGCTGCTGCTGCTTGCCGCAATGGGCGCGGGTGAGCTTCAGCTCCCCATAGCCGCTCTCAGCCGTCCATTTGGACGCCGGAGGAGCAAGCCCGAGCCCTCCGCCGCGTCTGTTGCCGCCGGCAGCTAAACGCCGGTGGTTTAGCCCCGGTTTACCAGGGGATTTGACCTCCCCTGGGTGTATGACATGCGGGCCCCGCCCGGCAAACTAACCTAGTTTAGGTTTAAACTTAATTTTAACCTAGGTTAGTGCTAATTAAACTAGGTTAGTTTAGTTAGCCACTGACAAGCGGGCCCCACTGGTCAGTTTGATCTGGGCTGACTGATACGTCTCCAACGTATCTATAATTTTTTATTGCTCCATGCTACTTTATCTACTATTTTAGGCAATACTGGGCTTTATTATCCACTTTTATATTATTTATGGGACTAACCTATTAACCGGAGACCCAGCCCAGATTTGTTGTTTTATGCCTATTTCAGTGTTTCGAGGAAAAGGAATATCAGACGGAGTCAAAACGGAACGAAATCAACTGGAGAAGTTATTTTTGGAAGCAAAGCAACCCAGGGAACTTGGAGTGCACGTCAGGGGAGATACAGGCTGCCCACGAGGGTGGGGGCGCCCCCTGGGCGCACCCCCTGCCTCATGGGGCCCCCGTAGCTCCTCCGACGTACCCCCTGCACCCATATATACTCTCGTATCGTAAATCTTACAGAACAGAACCTAGATCGGGAGTTCCACCGCCGCAAGCCTCCAGAGCCACGAAAAACCAATCGGGACCCTGTTCCGGCACCCTGCCGGAGGGGGATCCCATCACCGGAGGCCATCTTCATTATCCCGGCGCTATCCATGACGAGGAGGGAGTAGTTCACCCTCGGGGCTGAGGGTATGTACCAGTAGCTATGTGTTTGATATCTCTCTCTCGTGTTCTCTCTCGTGTTCCCTCTATGGACGATCTTGATGTATCCCGAGCTTTGCTATTGTAGTTGGATCTTATGATGTTTCTCCCCCTCTACTCTCTTGTGATGAATTGAGTTTCCCCTTTGAAGTTATCTTATCAGATTGAGTCTTTTATGAGAACACTTGATGTATGTCTTGCCGTGCTTATCTATGGTGACAGTGGGATATCATGTGCCTCTTGATGTATGTTTTGGTGACCAACTTGCGGGTTCCACCCATGAACCTATGCATAGGGGTTGGCACACGTTCTTGACTCTCCGGTAGAAACTCTAGGGCACTCTTTGAAGTACTTTTATGTTGGTTGGATGAATCTGAGATTGTGTGACGCATATCGTATAATCATGCCCACGGATACTTGAGGTGACAATGGAGTATCTAGGTGACATTAGGGTTTTGGTTGATTTGTGTCTTAAGATGTTATTCTAGTACGAACTCTTTTATAGATCGATCCGAAAGAATAACTTTAAGGTGGTTTCATACCCTACCATAATCTCTATGTTTGTTCTCCGCTATTAGTGGCTTTGGAGTGACTCTTTGTTGCATGTTGAGGGCTTGTTACATGATCTATCTATGTTATTATTGTTGAGAGAACTTGCACTGGTGAAAGTACGAACCCTAGGCCTTGTTTCCTATCATTGCAATACCGTTTACGCTCACTTTTATCGCTTGCTACCTTGTTGTCTTTATAATTTAAGATTACAAGTACTTTTATCTACTATCTATTTTGCACTTGGATCACCATCTCTTCGCCGAACTAGTGCACCTATACAATTTACCATTGTATTGGGTGTGTTGGGGACACAAGAGACTCTTTGTTATTTGGTTGCAGGGTTGTTTGAGAGAAACCATCTTCATCCTACGCCTCCTACGGATTGATAAACCTTAGGTCATCCACTTGAGGGAAATTTGCTACTGTCCTACAAACATGTGCACTTGCAGGCCCAACAACGTCTACAAGAAGAAGGTTGTGTCGTAGACATCACTGACCCGTTGACTCGCAGACGTCATCCTGACGTAGTGCTGATGCAGTAAATGATTTTCTGGATTAAGAATAATCCAGGAAATTTGAGATAATGTTCAAAACTTCTAAACAACATAGAAAATCAACCGAAACCCCAAATGAAATAATTTATATATGAAAAATGATCAGAAAAATCCAATCTATCCATCTGTACCATTTTCATGCATGTTTGAGCAAGTTAATCTCACTGTTTAGGATGAAACATGACTAGGACAAATTTGATAATAGTTTTGGAGTTGGAATTTGATGTAGCTTTGAATTCCACTTCAATTAAAATGACTTGCTGTTGCATTAGCCCAAATCACAGCATATTGCCATGTCATGATCATGCATCATATTGTTGCATTGCATTGATTTTGTTCCCTCTTGTTTGCCGGTGGTTGTTCCCTCTCGATAGACGTGGTTCCGACGATGATCGATGACACTGATGAAGAACTATACTATCTTCAGAAGTGCCAGGCAAGCAAAAACCCCTTGTTCATTCCGATACAATCCCACTCTCTCGCTCCTGCTCTCTTTTACTGCATTAGGACAACAACGATTCAACTGTTACATGCTATAGTAGTTTAACCCCTTTTCCTCTGCATGACCTGCCATTGCACAGTAAATAGATGAAACCCACTAGCATGAGTATGAGTTGTTTGATCCCTGATGTGCCTACTCATTCATGCTTGTTTGTCATGCCTGCTACATCTTAGAGTTGAGTCAGGTCTGATTCATCGGGGATGAACTGGAATGTTGTGAACATGTCCTACTGTGTGTGAGCTAAGTGTGTGAACACGATTCGGTAAAGGTAGCGGTGAGAGGCCATGTAGGAGTACATGGTGGGTTGTTTCATTGAAGCCATCCTCAGGAACTAAGTTCTGTGTTTGTGATCCATGAACAGTTGCTACTACACATTGGGTTCCGGTAACTCAACCATTCTCGACTTATTAATCAGCCTGATCTCTGTCCAGGAGTTGCAACTAGTTTCTAGTGTTTGTAGGTAGTACTACTAGTCTACCAAGTGGCACCCGGTACAGGTGGGCTTGGGACAGACTAGGTCAGTGACACGGTGTACCAAGTGGCACCCGGATGGTGGGCTTGGGAACCCTGCTCACATCGTTTGGGGCCATGAGCGGCACCCCGGCCGGATCTCCTTGCAGATGGAACCCGAATAGGTGATAAACCTGGACTAGAGACTTGCGTCGTTAGTCAGGTCGTGGCCGACACCCTCGCCAGGTTTCCGCTTGAATGTTTCCGAGATACATGACGTGTACATGGCAGTAAGTAGTGAGAGCGTGTGTGAAGATGTACACCCCTGCAGGGTTAATATGATCTATTCGAATAGCCATGTCCGCTGTAAAGGACCTATGGGTTGCCTATACAGTTTGTAGACAAGTGAAAGTGGATACTCTAAAATGCGCAAGATAAGCGTGAGTGCTATGGATGGCGTTCTCGTAGGGAGACAGAAGCAGATCCATAGTGGTGTATTGATATGGTGAAGATGAGGACTCGTGTGCGCCACCTCAAAAGAGTTACTTGCAGCCGTAGTTCAGGATAGCCACCAAGTCAAAGTTGGCTTGCTGCAGCTAAACCCCACCATCCCTTTGTTGATACTGATGCATATGTAGTTAGTTTTGATGTAAGTCTTGCTGGGTACATTTGTACTCACGTTTGCCTATTTTATGTTTTTGTAGAGAGACTTCAGTCTCACAAGTAGTTCCGCGTGGACTTCGACGTTTAGCTTGTTACCTCAGCTACGATCTTGTGCCCTCGGCAGGATCTGGTAGATAGTCACGCTTCTCAGCCCTTTTCATTTGTAGATGTCTGTACTCAGACATGATAAGCTTTCGCATGTGCTTCGATTTGTATGCTCTGAACATTGGGTCATGCGACCCATGTTTGTAATATCTCGCTCCTCTGAGCCTATTGAATAAATACTTTGAGTCTTAGAGTTATGTTGTGATGCCATGTTGTATTTGCACATAGCGAGCATATTGTGTGTATGATTTGAAATTCTTGGTATGTGTGGGATCTGACAACCTAGTTGTTCATCCTTGGTAGCCTCTCTTACCGGGAAATGTCTCCTAGTGCTTCCACTGAGCCTTGGTAGCTTGCTACTGCTCCGGAACACTTAGGCTGGCCGGCATGTGTCCTTCTTCGTTCCTGTGTCTGTCCCTTCGGGGAAATGTCACACAGTGACTACCGGAGTCCTGTTAGCCTGCTACAGCCCGGTTTACCGGAGTCCTGCTAGCCCAGTTGCTACAGCCCGGATTCACTCGCTGATGACTGACACGTTCGTCGTTGGGTCATGTATGCCTGTCCCTGTAAGTTAGCGCCACTTTGGATCCACGACTAGTCATGTCAGCCCGGGTTCTTTGTCATATGGATGCTAGCGGCACTATCGTATACGTGAGCAAAAAGGTGCAAACAGTCCCGGGCCAGGTAAGGTGGCACCCGTGGGAATACCGTGCGTGAGGCCGCAAAGTGATATGATGTGTTACATGCTAGATCTGTGTGACTTAGGATCGGGGTCCTGACAGATTTGGTATTAGAGCCCGACTGCCTGCAGGATTACCAAGCCAAACTAGTCGAAGTTGAATCTAGAAATGCTTTAGTTATATGTAGGGGAATTGATTTTGGGATGGAACGTATGGCTCTTTTTACTCCTTTACCTTATGCCCTTCCGACCCGAGTTATCTTTCCTTCCTATGGGGTTAAGGAACTAGGATTTCTCTTCATTCTATTAGGATCACATGTTACTAATCCGTAGACTTATAGGATTGATGGTTCAAAGCTTCAAATTGGTTCCTACTACTTCCATGTAATCATGGATAGCCTCAGACTCCTGATTCTATGATGATCGAGTGGTTATGCCACCATTTTGCAAGATGTCTCAAATCATCTTGAGCATTTATAGCCGTTGTGTTGTCCGAGTCATCCCAGGTTTCTAAATAGTCTGATGCATTTGCAAATCCCTTCTTACCATTTCAAAGTTCCTTTGTGCTAGATCAACCACACTAACTTGTGTGTTGAGGTACTCCATTGCCTCGGTGTATATGTTGGGACTATTATTATGACCCTAGGTGTCTCAGTGGATCATTTAGTAATCTAGCTATGCCCTGCCTCCAGTGTGATGATTCTGGCCATTATTCTCGAATGCATCCCGTGATGCCATTTAGTTAGTAGGCATTCTACTCCTGGGTTTCTGAACCCGAGATTTCCCTACTTACTTCGTGTAGATAGTGTTTGCTCGTTCCTTTAGGCTATTAGTAAAATTTGCGATAGTTCTAGAGGTTCATAGTGTATCCTTCTTCCAAATATCATGAACTGCTTACGGCAGAAGTTCCTCGCATAACCGAAAGATCACAACCAGAGTGCTCTTGACGAGTTCTCGATTCTATAATGTGACTCTGTCAGCCCTACCTTCTCTGCATGGGTTATCCGGAAGAAACTTGTTGAACTTGGTTCGACATACTAATCTATGCATCCATAACTCCGAAAGTTATATGTTTCTTGAGTTGGCCCTCTTTAGTTGTATTCTGACCCCCGTTTATCAATTGATAGTCAGGAGTAGTCGTTTTATCGATGCCATTACTCTTGTGGTCCGTCAAGCCATTCTAATCGGAATGACTAGGAGAAACAAACTCCAGTACCTCATCCATATCTAGGATTTGGTCAAAGCAGTTGTATTCCGCAGATCAAAATGCCAATCCAGCTTTTGATTCTGTTCTACCCTGAAGTATTACCCACTTTATGTCAGGAATGTCATGAGAATTGCACCTTCTCTTATAAATTCTTGACATAGTGATACTTCTCACCATCATTATTCATTCCTTGGTTCCGTGTTGTTGTAACCGGAATACCGACAAGTGGACTATGATGTGTGAAATCAATACTTCTAGCAACCTTGTTGCTTGGTAGTTAATGGACAATAATTTCATTCTTAGTGTGTTGGTTCTTGAATCATGATTCTAAGATAGATTGTGTTACCTAGTTCATTTTTCCTGGTGCACCCTTCGACCAATGAGTTAGGATTGTGCCAATCCCTCGCTCTTGTGATTATATCATCTTGCCCTGAAAAGCAAGGTTGTTCGCGAGCTTAGTAACATATCGGCGGTTCGTGATTTTCCGAATATCTTCTCAGAAGTATCACTAGGTTGTTACCTGACCGCTATGTTGAGTTCATGATCAAGTTGGTTTTCTTGAAAACCACCCTTTCTCCAAGAATCTATGTTGGATACCCTGAGCTAGTTGGTTAAGCTAAACAAC
Organism: Triticum dicoccoides; assembly: GCF_002162155.2. NCBI lineage: Eukaryota > Viridiplantae > Streptophyta > Magnoliopsida > Poales > Poaceae > Triticum > Triticum dicoccoides. The sequence continues at coordinate 530,996,619 of NC_041381.1, read as the reverse complement.
AACTTGGAGAGATGGAAGATAAAAGCTTGTCCGACTTAGTTCATTTTAAGGGATATCTTGTATGTGTGTTGAGGAAAGTTGATATTTTCATCGACTGACCCTCGTGATCAATTAATGGACCTATCATTTTATCCAACCTTTGATTTGAATATGGGCTATCATCAAATCAAACCAGAACCAACGATATTCATAATGTTGTCTTACTCGTGGTTGTTTCCTCGAGCATACACCATTATATCTTTTGGGTCTGGCCAATGCTATCACCTTGTTCACATAATTATGGAATTCCATTTATATGGTAACCTGGATGGATGGTTGTTGAGCTCATCGACAACATTCTTAACTTCTTCATGATTTTGTTGGACATTAAGCTAGTATTGGAAACTTTTATAAGCATTATCTTCATGTTCTGCGCATGAAGCATATGTTCGGATGAAAGAAGTGACCTCCTCTAATTCATGTGCATTCAATGCAAGTTGTCGTCGCGAATTCGAGAAAGTCAATGTTGCCTCCTCTAGAACCATCTCAAGTCAGTCATGCATGTGCGAAGTATGTTATGGTTTGATAGGCTCACTACCTCCATTCTATATGTGTCCCTAGCACACCAAGCCACGGATTGATTTGTTCAAGGGAAGGGAGTTGTTGTGCTAATCCTAGGTCATGCACAAGACTTCGTTACCCTAGATGATGGATCCTAACATGAACTCGGTAGTGTTTTATTATAAGACTACTATGTGGTCATGCTTGTCTGGGACAACGTGTTCACATGGTTGTAGTAGAACCAGCTCATGTTCTGGAGCTTGCTATCATAGTTTATTCCTGAGAATCTCGCAACGTCATCTCGTCGATTTGTGTTGCAAACTTTCATCTTTCTTTCTAGACTTGATGAGTCTGGAATATCCTGACACCAACCAGATCTGAATCTCAGGCTGATATGATGGTTGGAACATCTCCCAAGAACTATAATATTGGTCTCTCTATAACCGGTAAAGTGGATGTCGTGGCCAACGCACCCAACCGGAAGACCTATTATTGTAGTATCTTGATTGAGGAAGTTGGCCACCTCCCCATAAGGATTTCATAGGTTTTACTCTAGTAGTTATTCCTTATGGATTTTTGTGTTCCCGAAGTCCGACCTTTTACTTGATGTTCTAGATATGAAACCATATCTATGAATGGATTATGCTAGCACATCAAGGAGAACATTAGAAGCGGAGCGCTAAATGTCTCTTGGTCGATCATCTAGATTTTGTTTCCTTGGCCTCGCTAAGGTGAAATCTGAGAAGGCGTTATCTTTCTTTGCATCTGCATCCTCCACCAATGTTCATCATGGTAGTATGTTGTGTTGCCGGGATCCTTGACACGGATATTGGTAAAACCTCGATGAATATGGACATGCTCAAGTTCTTGAGAGCACACACAAGCCCTAGGTGTTATCACTGGCACTAACCGGGATTGCTCCCAGTTTCCTTGGTTACACTATAACTTTTCAACAGTGGACTCACTTCTACTGTTTGGTTTCTCCCAGTTACTAGTTTCATTCCCAATATTTGCATTTTGTTCCAAGCTAGCACCGTCGTTGTGCCAGCCTACCATGGGTCTCATTCATTTCCGGTGATAAGCAAAATCACCCCTTGTGTTGTCTTCAACAAGGTAATCCACGTCATCCATTCTGGTCCGAGTATGTCATTCTTTCAGACTCCTCCAAACGATCGCTCGAGATTTTCCCTAGACTGGTATAAATATTCTCGATGATCTCTGAATCAAAAGAAATTCATTTTGCCACTTAAGGGAATATATATCTACGAGTCACCTTCCCTAAGGTGCCCCGTTACGGAATCGTGGCAATAAACTTCTCGCTACTTGAAAACCCTCGTCAAATTGTTTCTTCCGTTCTTTCCAAGGTGTGTTTTGCCTCTCAACTCAAGAGATGTTTCTACGTCTCATTCCGTGAGTTGATCTTGTGATCATTAAGATGATCCATCATTTTAGAGTTGTCTATGTCCTCATGTTTGACGAAGATCTCGAAAGCAAGAATGTCAAGATCAGTTTGAGGCAATGATTCGACATCTTTGAGAAGGGAAGTTGGACCATGAAGATCGTGTTAGCTTTGTGTCCCCTCTGTCTTCTTAACTCACGTCTTGAATCACGGGACGAGATTCTTGTTTAGTGGGGGTGAGTTGTCACATCCCTAGTTCTGGTATGCCCTAGGCTAGCCCTTCATCTGTGCATCATGTTTAGATTTCTCAAAAACTTGAAATGGTGATGACAGAAACCCCAGCATCACTTAATCCCACTAGGGTTACTAAAATACTTTTTCAATGAACCTGAAATGCCCTTCAAAAACGTTCATCACTTTCGTCTTGGTTTAGAACCTCTATCAAAATTGGTTCACATTTCTCTGGGACACCTAAGATCACTGAACTAAATCATACTCTATTTGCATGTGGGCATTTAAATGCTATATTATATTTTAAATGTCCAAATAATTCTGAACTTAAGTGAGGGCTGTTGGAAATATTCCAAAAAGAGCCCACAATTATTTTCAGGGTTTTTGAAAATGCATGAGCATTTTAATTAAGTTAAAACAATTGCAGGAAACTAGAAAACAAAAACAAAATTAGAAAAGAGAGGAAACTCACCTGGCCTCACCCACCTGGCTTACTTGGCGGCCCACAGGCCGGCCCAACCCACCACCACCGTCGTCCTCCTGGTGCCAGTCGGCCAGGCGAGTGGCCGACGCGCACGCGGGGGCAGGGCGCCACGCCACCAGCTCACCTGTCTGCCTCCCTTGCTAGCGCGACACCGTGTTGCTTCTCCTCGGCACCACCCTGACCCCTCTGGCCTATCCACTCCTCCTCTCCCCTCCTCTGCTCCCTCCCCACAATGCACCCGAGCGCGCTCGTCGCCGCCGCTCGCTGCTGCCACGGCCACGATCACCGCCTCGCCTCACGATCGTGTCCCGGAGCTCCGCCGTCATCTGCTTCATCCAGAAGACCCAGCCCCGAGCGCTCGAACGCTCTGCACTGCCTTCACCGAGCTCCTCCCTGACCGCCGTCACTGGAGATCCACTCTGCCGCCCAGTCCTCCTTCGAGCTCGCCGTCTGCATCGCTGAAACTGCCGTGAGCTTCTCCCTCGAAACACCCCCTCCGTTTTCTTGTTTGCACGCCGTAGCTGCCGCTTCGCCGATGACAAAAACCCACTGTTGCACGTGCCTGCCACCAACGATGCTCGGTGACCATTTGGTCCCAGGCGCACGTCCACCTTGCTCGCCACATCACGTAGACAACCTAGGTGCCGCGCACGCATCGCCTAGGCCACCGTAGTCGCGTTCCCACGCATGCCCGAACGCCGGCCGCCGCTGCCGAGCTCGTAGCCGTCGTCTCCGGCTGCCCTAGCTGCTGCTGTTTCTCGCAACGGGCGCGGGTGAGATTCAACTCCCTGTAGCCGCTCTCCGCCGTCCATTTGGACGCTAGAGGAGCAAGCCCGAGCCCTCCGACGCGTCTGCTGCCGCCGGCGGCAAAACGCCGATGGTTTATCCCCAGTTGACCAGGGGATTTAACCTCCCATGGGTCTATGACATGCGGGCCCCGCCCGGCTAATTAACCTAGTTTAGGTTTGAACTTAATTTAAACCTAGGTTAGTGCTAATTAAACTACGTTAGTTTAGTTAGCCACTAACAAGCGGGCCCCACTGGTCAGTTTGACCTGGTGAGGGAGTCCTAGATTAGGGGGTGTCCGGATGGCCGGACTATAACCTTCGGCCGGACTCCCAGACTATGAAGATACAAGATTGAAGACTTCGTCCCGTGTCCGGATAGGACTTTCCTTGGCGTGGAAGGCAAGCTTGGCGATACGATATGTAGATCTCCTCCCATTGTAACCGACTCTGTGTAACCCTAACCCTCTCCGGTGTCTATATAAACCAGAGGGTTTTTAGTCCGTAGGAGGTAGGACGAACAACAATCATACCATAGGCTAGCTTCGAGGGTTTGGCCTCTCTGATCTTGTGGTAGATCTACTCTTGTACTACCCATATCATCAATATTAATCAGGCAGGAGTAGGGTTTCACCTCCATCGAGAGGGCCCAAACCTGGGTAAAAACATCGTGTCCCTTGTCTTCTGTTACCATCCGCCTAGACGCACAGTTCGGGACCCCCTACCCGAGATCCGCCGGTTTTGACACCGACATTGGTGCTTTCATTGAGAGTTCCTCTGTGTCTTCACCTTTAGGCCTGATGGCTTCTTCGATCATCAACCACAACGCGGTCCAGGGTGAGACTTTTCTCCTCGGACAGATCTTCGTATTCGGCGGCTTTGCACTGCGGGCCAATTCGCTTGGCCATCTGGAGCAGATCGAAAGCTACGTCCCTGGCCATCTGGTCAGATTTGGAAATTTGAACTACACGGCTGACATCCGCAGAGACTTGATCTTCGACGGATTCGAGCCACAGCCGAGCATGCCGCACTATCACGATGGTCATGATCTAGCTCTGCCGCCGGATAGGCCCAGAAGGCCACTCAGGTGTCCGCTCCGACCCTTAGCTCAGAGCCAACTGCGCCAACCGGGGATGGATTCTTGGACATTGCCTCGGGGGCTGCAATCTCTATGGCGATTGAGCCGAATACCAGCCTGGTCCTTTGTGAAGCTCGTAACTCCAAGGTGCCGGACTCCTTTCCGGACTCCGAATCTTCCGCACCCCTTCCGATCGAACCCAATTGGGCTCCGATCATGGAGTTCACTGCCGCGGACATCTTTCAGCACTCGCCCTTTGGCGACATCCTGAATTCACTAAAATCTCTCTCTTTGTCAGGAGAGCCCTGGTCGGACTATGGTCAACAAGGTTGGGATGCGGACGACGAAGAAATTCGAAGCCCACCCACCACCCACTTCGTAGCCACTGTCAATGATTTAACCGACATGCTCGACTTCGACTCCGAAGACATCGACAGTATGGACGCCGATGAAGGAGACGACCAAGAGCCAGCGCCTATAGGGCACTAGAAAGCCACCTCGTCATATGACGTATACATGGTGGACACCCCAAAAGAAGGGGATGGCAATGGAACAACGGAGGATGACCCCTCCAAGAAACAGCCTAAGCGCCGGCGTCAGCGGCGCCGCTCTAAATCCCGCCAAAGCAAAAACAACAAGTCCGGCACCGGAGACAATAACACCCCGAACAGTGCCGAAGATAACCCCCTCCAGCAGGATTCAGCGCAGGAGGATGGAGAATCCAGCCCTCATGAGAGAGCGGCAGACAGAGAGGTCGAGGACGAAAATTATATGCCTCCCTCCGAAGACGAGGCAAGCCTGGACAACGACGAATTTGTCGTGCCTGAGGATCCCGTCGAACAAAAGCGTTTCAAACGCAGGCTTATGGCCATGGCAAGTAGCCTCAAGAAAAAACAGTAGCAGCTTAGAACTGACCAAGATTTGCTAGCCGACAGATAGACTGAAGTCCTGGCGGCCGAAGAGTACAAACTCGAACGCCCCTCCAAGAGCTACCCAAAGCACAGGCTGCCACCCCAATTAGAGGAGGAAGCAACTACACCTACATCACCAGCGTATGATGCGGCCGATCGGCCACCCCATGGCCACGACAGAGAGGCCTTTCGGCCCTCAACTCAAGCCGCACCCCTGCGCCGCTCAAAAAGTACCAAGGCACGGGGAAATGCGCCAGACCTGCGAGACATACTGGAGGACAAGGCCAGGCAAACAAGATCGATCTACGGATCGCGTGGGCGCCCCACGACACGTGACGATAACCTTCACACCGGATATGGCAAATACGGCCAGGCCGAACAGGGCAGGCAAAGCTCATATGAGCTACGTCGTGATATAGCCCAGTACAGAGGCGTCGCACACCCACTATGCTTCACAGATGAAGTAATGGATCATCAAATCCCCGAAGGGTTTAAACCCATAAACATCGAATCATACGATGGCACAACAGATCCTGCGATATGGATCGAGGATTATCTCCTTCATATCCACATGGCCCGCGGTGATGATCTACACGCCATAAAAATACCTCCCACTCAAGCTTAAAGGACCAGCTCGGCATTGGCTTAACAGCTTGCCAGCAGAATCAATTGGTTGCTGGGACCCATGGTCCTCCTGCCCGATCACTTTTGATCGAAGGGACCACCCCACTAGCATTCGTCACGATGGATTCGCCGCATTGGTCCTAGACCCAATCATTGACGGATTTCACCTCACTAGAGTCCTCATGGACGGCGGCAGCAGCCTGAACCTGCTTTATCAGGATACAGTGCAGAAAATGGGCATAGATCCCTCAAGCATTAAACCCACAAAGATGACCTTTAAAGGCGTCATACCAGGTGTAGAGGCCAGTTGTACAGGCTCAGTTACACTCGAAGTGGTCATCGGATCCCCGGAAAATTTCCGATGCGAAGAGTTAATCTTCGACATAGTCCTGTTCCGCAGTGGCTATCACGCCCTGCTCGGACGAACCGCATTTGCAAAGTTCAATGCAGTGCCGCACTACGCATATCTCAAGCTCAAGATGCCAGGCCCTCGTGGAGTCATTACAGTCAATGGAAACACCGAACACTCTCTCTGAACAGAGGAGCACACGGTAGCCCTCGCAGCGGAAGTACAAAGTAGCCTTTTAAGGCAATTCTCCAGTCTGGCTGTTAAACGTCTGGACACCATCAAGCGTGCCCGGAGTAACCTACAATAAGACCGTCTGGCACGTTCCGAGCAAGCATAGCAGTGCGGCCCCAACCCCAGCCCTCACGAGATTGCGAAACCAGTACCACGCATACATAATTATGCTCTGGAAATACCATGGGCATAAGGGGAGGGGCACAACCACGGCATGCCCAGAATGTGGCTCAACCGCACTAGGGGCTCCCGATTTTGTCATTTCTCTTTTCTTACTTTCAGGACTCCACTCTTAGGAAGGCCTGTCCGGCAGTACGCTCGCCGAACACACGATGCAACAGCCAGGGAGATAGCAAGCCATGTCGAAAGTCCAGGTGGTCTCTATAACGAGCTAAATACCTGTCTTACTTAAAATCTCGCAGCTTGCCCTTGGAGGGGGACATGTTAAAAAATCCCATCTCTTGCTTATCGCACTATTTGTATCGTTCTGCTTTCATAGCAGCCCTTTAATAAACAATACATAGCTCTTGTCTATTATTGCATTCATTTTCCATATAAATATGTTCAGTCATGACATTATGCAACCGTACACTTTGGTCGGCCAATACACCAGGGGCTTCAGCACCCCAGAATACGGCGTGAGAAGACCGAACACTCTCATGAGTGCGGCACCCTCAACTTATAGCATTATATGCATCGGCTCCGAATCATGTCTTTGGTCAATAGTTGGGTTTGCCCGGCTCCCATGTTTTGGTACCTTACGTTCCGTTATATCGGCTAAGGTAGTGCTGGGAGAACTACTGCGATTGTGCCCCAGTTGAGCTGGGTTAACACCTCAGTAGAGAAAGCTAAAACTGACCGTCATGATAGGGCGAGAGACCGGTCGCCGTTCGAGAGGTTTTTCGAGTCCCTAAAGACTTATGCCGCTTAGAGCGAGGAGCTGGATTTATCTAGCCTAGGCGTGGATAGCGCCCCGAACTCGGTCTTCCGAATACTAGGGGCTTCGCCGAAATTTAAAATTATAGAATTCTATGGCTAAGTGAGAGTGATAAAGCATTATAAGTCTGATTGCCTTGTTCGTTGTGCTGAGCGCCTCCCTCGAAGGACCCAAGAATGGGAACAAGAGCGCTCAGGTTTATCCCGAACACCCCAGCACTCGTGGCATGGGGGCAGAAGCCGATGACTTGCATCTCTCAGATTTAATAAACGGTCGCACAGAAGGTAATATTTTAAATTCAAAAAGCATTGCTTAGCGCATATGAACAAGTTTTTAGTGCACAGGATAAACACGAGCGAGTTTACTCAAAAATTACATCCCTGGTACATTCATCCGCTACAAGACGGGCACCCTTCAGGACGCCGTCATAATACATCTCGGGCCGGCGATGCTCCTTCCCCTCCGGTGGCCCATCCTTCACCAGCTTCTCAGCATCCAACTTGCCCCAGTGCACTTTGGCATGGGCAAGGGCCCTACGGGTGCCTTCAATGCATACGGAGCGCTTGATGACTTCAAGCCATGGACAGGCATCCACCAGCCGCCGCACCAGCACAAAGTAGCTCCCAGGCATGGCCTCCCCAGGCCATAGCCAGCCTATAAGGCCCTTCATAGCCTGTTCGGCTGCCTTATGGAGCTCGACCAGCTGCTTCAGCTGGTCGCTCAGGGGCACCGGGTGTCTGGCCTCAGCATACTGGGACCAGAACACCTTCTCCATCAAGCTCTCTTCTTCGGCTCGGTAGAATGCGGCGGCATCGGACACACTGCGGGGCAGATCTGCGAATGCTCCTGGAGAGCTCCGGAGTCGGGTAAGTAACACGTAATTCACTTTCACATGCTTGCTTTGCATAAAGAATGCCTTACCCGCCGCTGTCTTCTTCATCGCCTCAATCTCTGTCACATCCCTGGTCCTGTTATGCACTAGGCTAGACCCTTATGTGAGCATCATGTTTTAATTCAAATGAAATTTGAATTGAGGAATTTTCAAAAGCCTTAGAAGACCTCTAAAAATAACCAACATTTAAATCTCATCAAATGAGTCCAAAGAAATGTTCCTGTTACTCTGTGAAAATATTGGTAAGAGGTAAAATTCAAACCAATATTTTTGGAATCATAGAATTATTTATTTTTGGGTCTTTGACTTAAACCAATGACATATTTGAGTTGAATTTATTTCTATTATATAAGAAATAAAGTTCAAATATTTTTGTAAGTTGCCTGTGACCTTGGACTAGTTCCTGAGCTCACATACAATTTACAGAAAGTTTTAGAAAAATGATTTGATATTTTAAATCAAATCAAAACCAATTGCAGAAAATAGAAAAGAGAAAGAAAGAGAGAGAGAACCCACCTGGACTTACCTGGCGCCCACCAACCGGCCCAGCTCCAACGGCCCAGCCCATCACCGCCTCCTCCCTGTCGTCTTCCTCCCTCGCCAGAAGGACGGAGGCGCGTGCCCGCCCCGCGCCGGCCACCTCCTCCCTCCCTGCCTACCTGGCCCCTCTCCGATGCGCCTAGACGACGCCACGGAGATGCCAAACCCCCTCGACCTCTCTATCACTCTCCCCGTGGCCCTCCTCTCCTCTTCTTCCTCTCTCTCACTCGCCCGAACGCAGCCATCGCAACCGACGCGTTCGCCGCGGCCACCGGCCACCCCTCGCCCTGACGCTGGGCTCGGGAGCTCCGCCTCGACCCCCTCTTCCTCCCCACCGATCCACGGCCCTCCGGAAGCCCTGCAGTGTCGCCCTCAAGCTCATCTTCAACCTTCGGCCGCCGTCAACCTCATCATTGATTCGCCGCCGTTCGTGCTTCCCCGAGCTCGCTGACCCTCCCTGCATGATCCCCATGAGCCCCTGAACCGATTTCCCCTCTCCTTTGCCCTGTAAGGCCGCTGTAGCCGTGCTAACCACCACGGCCGAGAGCTTCTCGCCGCCGGCCATGGCGTTGCCGTGGCCACAGCCACCGCAGCTCGCTCCCGAGCCCACCGTCATGCTCACCGCAACCTCAGTAGCCCGTAGCCACCACCAGCTCCTCCTGCCGTGCCTCCTAGCAACGACCTCGAGCTCGCCCGAGCTCCGGCAGCCGCCAACATCGTCGCCGGCGTCTTTTCCGACCATCCCGAGCCCAACCGCCACCACCACTTGATGCGCGAGCTCCCCAGCTACGCGTAGCGCATCTCCGTCGTCGATTTGGTCGACGGAGGACCAAATCCGAGCCTCGCCGCCATGTCTGGCCTCGCCGGCGTCGAGTCGCCGGCGGGTTTGACCCCGCTGATCAGGGGTTTGACCTCCCTGGGATTAACACGCGTGGGCCCTGCACCTGACAAGATTAGTTTAGGACTAATTACCCCTGCTGACACTGACAGTGGGCCCCGTGGCTATTAATTTGATTAGTTAGAATTAATTAACTCTGTTAGTCACTTGTGTCACTGACGTGTGGACCCCGCTGGTCAGGTTTGACCCGGACCAGCCCCTGTTGACCTGCTGACGTCATGCCAACGTCATGCTGACGCAGTAAACCCTTTTCTGGATTTTAAATAAATCTAAACGATTTATTTATTTCAGAAAATAGCTAAAACTTCTAAAAATCATAGTAATTCAACCCTGACTCCAAATCAAACAAATTATATATGAAAAATTATCAGAAAAATTCAAGGAATCCATCTGTACCATTTTCATGCATGTTTGAACAATGTTTGTCCTCTGTTTTGGACAAAACAAATAAATGGCATTTAAACTCTCACATATGGAGTTTGAATTTGAATCTTGTATTCAAACCAATCCCATTTAACTTATTTCTAGATGCATTAGCCCAAAACACATTCATATTGCCATGTCATAGCATGCATCATACTATGCATTGCATTGATTGTGTTTCTTCTGTGTTTGCCGGTGTTGTTCCCCCTCGATAGACGCTGTACCGATGATGTGATCGTCGACACTGATGAAGACTGAGTGTTATCTTCAGAAGTGCCAGGCAAGCAAAACCCCCTTGTTCATTCCGATACAATCCTACTCTCTCGCCCTGCTCTCTTTTACTGCATTAGAACAACAACGAGTCATTTGTTACTTGTTGCGGTAGCTGAACCCCTTTATCCTCTGCATGACCTGTCATTGCCACAGTAAATAGATGAAACCCACTAGTATGAGTAGGAGTTGTTTGAGCCCTGTTGTGCCTACTCATTCATGTTTGTTTGTCATGCCTGCTACTGCTTAGAGTTGAGTCAGGTCTGATTCATCGGGAATGAATCAGAGGTGTGTGAACATGTCCTACTGTGTGTGAGCTAAGTGTGTGAACACGATTTGGTAAAAGGTAACGGTGAGAGGCCATGTAGGAGTACATGGTGGGTTGTCTCATTGAAGCCGTCCTCAGGAACTGAGTTCTGTGTTTGTGATCCATGATTTCAGCTACTACCATGCATTGGGCCCTGAAATATGACCCCGCTCGACTTCTTATTCACCCTAGTCCTCTGTCCAGGAGTTGCAAGTAGTTTCTGGTGTTTGTAGCTTACTGGAGGCCGTGGACAGCGCTGACCCGCGGGGTGGGCTGTGATGCGGTAGGTACGTGGCACGGTGTACCGAATACCCGTTAGGTATCTCGGGAACCCTGTACACATTGTTCGGGGCCGTATGGGAAACCTCGGCCGGACTCCCTGCGGATGGAACCTGGATAGGCGATAAACCTGGACTAGAGACTTAGGTGTTTAGGTAGGTCGTGGTCTACACCCACGTCGGCTTTCGCTTGAAGTCTGCCGAGCACATGTCGTGTGTAGACGCTAAGTGGTGGAAACATGTATGAAGAAGTACACCCCTGCAGGGTTAACATCATCTATTCGAATAGCCGTGTCCGCGGTAAAGGACTTCTGGGTTGCTTATATCAGTTCATAGACAAGTGAAAGTGGATACCCTAAAATACGCAAGATAAGCGTGAGTGCTATGGATGGCGTTCTCGTAGGGAGACGGGAGCGGATCCATAGTGGTGTATTGATACGGTGAATATGTGGACTCGTGTGCGCCACCTCAAAAGAGTTACTTGCAGTCGTAGTTCAGGATAGCCACCGAGTCAAAGCTGGCTTGCTGTAGTTAAACCCCCACCATCCCTTTGTTGATAATGATGCATATGTAGTTAGTTCTGATGTAAGTCTTGCTGGGTACATTTGTACTCACGTTTGCCTATTTTATGTTTTTGCAGAGAGACTTCGGTCTCGCTAGTAGTTCCGCGTGGACTTCGATGTTTAGCTTGTTACCTCAGCTACGATCTTGTGCCCTCGGCAAGATCTGGTAGATAGTCAGGCTTCTCAGCCTTTTTCATTTGTAGATGTCTGTACTCAGACATGTTAAGCTTCCGCTTGTGATTTGATTTGTATGCTCTGAATGTTGGGTCATGAGACCCCTGTTTGTAATATCTCTCTCCTCGGAGCCTAATGAATACATACCTGGGTCGTAGAGTCATGTTGTGATGCCATGTTGTATGTGCACATATCGAGCATATTGTGTGTATGTTATTGAAATGCTTGGTATCTGTGGGATCTGACTATCTAGTTGTTTATTCTTAGTAGCCTCTCTTACCGGGAAATGTCTCCTAGTGTTTCCACTGAGCCATGGTAGCTTGCTATTGCTCCGGAACACTTAGGCTGGCCGGCATGTGTCCTTCCTCGTTCCTGTGTTTGTCCCTACGGGGAAATGTCACGCGATGAATACCAAAGTCCTGTTAGCCCGCTACAGCCGGTTCACCGGAGTCCTGCTAGCCCAGTGCTACAGCCTGGATTCACTCGCTGATGACCGACACGTTCGATGCTGGGTCATGGATGCCTGTCCCTGTAGGTTTGTGCCACTTTGGGTTTACGACTAGCCATGTCAGCCCGGGCTCCTTATCATATGGATGCTAGCGACACTATCATATACGTGTGCCAAAAGGCGCAAACGGTCCCGGGCAAAGGTAAGGCGACACCCGTGGAAATACCGTGCGTGAGGCCGCAAAGTGATATGAGGTGTTACATGCTAGATCGATGTGGCATTGAGTCGGGGTCCTGACAATCTCCTGGAGGGCTTTTTGGGCTTCGGCCTTGGCAGACTTGGCGCTTTCAAGTGCCGAGGCAAGCTCAGACTCTCGCGTCTTTGAGTCAAGCTCTAAACTCTTGTGTTTCTTCACGAGATCATCGAGCTCTTGCCGCACGTCCGCCACCCACGCCTCTTGCTTTTCTCGCTCAGTGCGCTCCACAGCCGCATTGTCTTTGGCCTTAGACAGCGCTTCCTTCAGGGCCGCCACCTCGGTTGTGGCCCCTGCAACATTCACGTTGGTCCTATCATTATTTGCAACCAGGTATTTTTATATACTTACATAAGGTACTACCTACCTTCCTTGTCCTCGAGCTACTTCTTGGCACGGCCGAGCTCGTTCTCGGACCGCTCGAGGCCCTGCTTCAATGCATCAACCTCCGCAGTCAGTGCGGCAGAGGTCAGCAGCGCAGCGTGCATTCCCATATTGACATATTTATGTTAGACTCCTGCGTATATCTTTTTAGATCCTCAGTCTGGTTTTTCTTTCCGAACACCAAACTGAGCATCAGGGGCTACTGTCTATGCGGTAACATTTTACATGTTTTAAATACATACCTCGAAACCTGTTAGAAGGCTGGTACAAGCTTCTGTCAGCCTGCTCTTGGCGGACTGAACCTTCTGGATCACCACACTCATAACAGTGCGGTGCTCCTCGTCGATGGAGGCACCGTTAAGCACCTCCAGCAAATTGTCCGGCGCCTCCGGTTGGACGGAGGCCGCCAGCGTCGTAGGCTTGCCCTTCTTGCGAGGGGGCCGCCTACCGGACTCCGGAATCACTGAAGGTTCCGAAGTGATGTCCGGCCCAGGGCCGGACTTAGATCCCTCTGGGGCTTCATCCCCTTTGGGCCTGGAGTCCGGGAGGTCACCTTGCGGCGCCTCCAAGACCACCTCCTCCTGGTTTAGCCCCTTTTGGGACTCCACCTCGGCATCGTCCGTAGGGCGAGGGGAGGTAGCCGTCGGGAGTGAAGCACTATTCACATCCGACGAATCTAGGGAGCCGCTCGACGAATCGCCGAGCTGAGCCTTGGGCGGACTGCATGATTAAATTCGGCGTTAGAAGGTATTGTGCAATAAAGGAACGCCATGAGTTATTCTGGTATCCGGATACTTATGATTTTGCTAGGGGCTTGATCCTGGATGGCCACTCCTCTCTGTCATCTTCGGCGTCGGTGGCGTAGTCCAGAAGAAGGGTCTTCCCCTTCTTGGACCCTCCAGCCTCCCCAGTTGGGGTGGCCTTTCTTTTCTTTCCTCCCCCGCTAGAGGGGGAGAGGCTTCTTCTTCCTACTCCTCGTCTTCGAAGGAGGAGCATGCTTGGGGGTCGTCGGGCGATGAGTCCGACACCACCAGGAGCCGAGAGCTTTTTCGAGTTTCCGTGGCCTTCTTCTTGGCTTTCTTCTCCGGCACCACGTGAGGTGCCGGGGCCAGCAGCTTCGTCAAGCGGGCGTCTGCTGGGCCTTCGGGCACAGGAGCCGGACAGTCGATCTGTTCGGCCTTCTTCTGCCAGTCCTGTTAAAGGAATGGGAGTTTAGATCCCGCATAGAGTCAAACTATGAAAATCAGTACCCTATAATGGGTAAACTAAGCTTACCGCGCTGGCTTGGCGCTTCGCGCAGAATCCGTGATCCTCGGTGATGGGAGGGTGAACCTCGGATCCCTTGAAAAGCACCTTCTAGGCATCTTCGTGTGTTGTGTCAAAGAGCCTGGACAAAGTTTGGTGCTGGGCCGGGTTGACACAGGAGGATCCGAAGGAAGAGCATGACCTGGACTATGGTGACAAGTTTGACCTTCCTGTCGATTAGGTCTGTGACGCAGGTTTGGAGTCTGGTCACCTCTGCTGAATTACCCCATGATAGGCCCATCTCTTTTCATGAGGTGAGCCGTGTGGGGATTCCAGATCAGAATTCAGGGGCCGCTGCCCATTCAGGGTCACACGGCTCGGTGATGTAGAACCACCCCGATTGCCACCCTTTGATGGTTTCCACGAAGGCGCCCTCGAGCCATGTGACGTTGGCCATCTTGCCCACCATGGCGCCTCCGCACTCTGCTTGCCGGCCGCCCACGACCTTCGGCTTAACGCTGAAGGTCTTTAGCCATAAGCCGAAGTGGGGTTTGATGCGGAGGAAGACCTCACACACGACGATAAACGTCGAAATGTTGAGGATAAAGTTCGGGGCCAGATCATGGAAATCCAGGCCATAGTAGAACATGAGCCCCCGGACAAATGGGTGAAGTGGAAAGCCCAGTCCACGGAGGAAATGGGGGAGAAACACCACCCACTCATGGGGCCTAGGGGTGGGGATGAGTTGCCCCTCATCTGGGAGCCGGGGCGCGATGTTGTTAGACAAGTATCCGGCCTTCCTCAACTTCTTGATTTGCCCCTCCGTAACGGAGGAGGCCATCCACCTGCCTCCTGCTCCGGACATGATTGGAGAAGGTTGAGGTGGGAAGTGCGGACTTGGGCGCTGGAGCTCGAGTGCGCGGAAATGGATAAGCAAAGGAGGAAGAAGGCGTAGATTGAAAGGGCGCATCCTTATCCCCTTATATGGGCGGCCGAAACTACGTGCCCCCACCAGCCTAGTAAAACTCGCTTATCTCCCAAGCGCCGCGATTAATGACGCGGTTGGGTTACCCATGTCCGTATGGTGAGAATCCCGGAATAAGGGGACACGATCTCTGCTTTGACAAGACGTGCCAAGGAAACTGCCTCGCTAAACACGCTGAGGTGGGACAGTAAAACGATTCAAATAAAGGTTTGGCCGTGGCGTGATGTCACACTATGGAATACGTCAGCAGATTAGATATGTGTAAATATTATTCTCTCTACGGTGGTATGTGGGACTTATTTTGCAGAGCCGGACACTATCCTTGTGTTCAACATCTTCTATGAAGTATTCGGAGGAGGAACCCGCCTTGCAATGCCGAAGACAATTTGTGCGCCGGACTCGTCGTCATTGAATCCTGGTTCAGGGGCTACTGAGGGAGTCCTGGATTAGGGGGTGTCCGGATGGCCGGACTATAACCTTCGGCCGGACTCCCGGACTATGAAGATACAAGATTGAAGACTTCGTCCCGTGTCCGGATAGGACTTTCCTTGGCGTGGAAGGCAAGCTTGGCGATACGATATGTAGATCTCCTCCCATTGTAACCGACTCTGTGTAACCCTAACCCTCTCCGATGTCTATATAAACCGGAGGGTTTTTAGTCCGTAGGACGAACAACAATCATACCATAGGCTAGCTTCTCGTGGTAGATCTACTCTTGTACTACCCATATCATCAATATTAATCAAGCAGGAGTAGGGTTTTACCTCCATCGAGAGGGCCCGAACCTGGGTAAAAACATCGTGTCCCTTGTCTCCTGTTACCATCCGCCTAGACGCACAGTTCGGGACCCCCTACTCGAGATCCGCCGGTTTTGACACCGACACCTGGGCTGACCCGTTGACTCGCTGACGTCATCCTGACGTAGTGCTGACGTAGTAAATGATTTTTTGGACTAAGAATAATCCAAGAAAATTCAGAAAATGTTCAAAACTTCTAAAAAATCATAGAAAATCAACATAACCCCAAATGAAATAATTTATACAAGAAAAATGATCAGAAAAATCCAATCTATCCATCTGTACCATTTTCATGCATGTTTGAGGAAGTTAATCTCACTGTTTAGGATGAAACATGACTGGGACAAATTTGATAATAGTTTTGGAGTTGGAATTTGATGTAGCTTTGAATTCCACTTCAATTAAAATGACTTGCTATTGCATTATCCCAAATCACATCATATTGCCATGTCATGATCATGCATCATATTGTTGCATTGCATTGATTGTGTTCCCTCTTGTTTGCCGGTGGTTGTTCCCTCTCGATAGACGTGGTTCCGACAATGATTGATGAAACCGATGAAGAACTATACTATCTTCAGAAGTGCCAGGCAAGCAAAACCCCCTTCTTCATTCCGATACAATCCCACTTTCTCGCTCCTGCTCTCCTTTACTACATTAGGACAACAACGATTCAACTGTTACATGCTGCAGTAGTTGAACCCATTTTCCTCTGCATGACGTGTCATTGCATAGTAAATAGATGAAACCCACTAGCATGAGTAGGAGTTGTTTGATCCCTGATGTGCCTACTCATTCATGCTTGTTTGTCATGCCTGCTACTGCTTAGAGTTGAGTCAGGTCTGATTCATCGGGGATGAATTGGAATGTTGTGAACATGTCCTACTATGTGTGAGCTAAGTGTGTGAACACGATTTGGTAAGGGTAGCAGTGAGAGGCCATGTAGGAGTACATGGTGGGTTGTTTCATTGAAGCCGTCCTCAGGAACCGAGTTCTGTGTTTGTGATCCATGAACAGTTGCTACCACACATTGGGTTCCGGTAACTCGACACCTCTCGACTTATTAATCAGCCTGATCTTTGTCCAGGAGTTGCAACTAGTTTCTGGTGTTTGTAGGTAGTGCTACTAGTCTACCAAGTGGCACCCGGTACAAGTGGGCTTGGGATAGACTAGGTGTAGTGGCACGGTGTACCAAGTGGCACCCGGATGGTGGGCTTGGGAACCCTTCTCACATCGTTTATGGTCGTGAGCGACACCCCGGCCGGATCTCCTTGCGTATGGAACCCGAATAGGCGATAAACCTGGACTTGCGTGGTTAGTCAGGTCGTGGCCAACACCCTCGCCGGGCTTCCGCTTGAAGGTTGCCGAGATACATGACGTGTACATGGCGGTAAGTGGAGAGAGTGTGTGTGAAGAAGTACAACCCTGCAGGGTTAATATGATCTATTCGAATAGTTGTGTCCGCAGTAAAGGACCTCTGGGTTGCCTATACAGTTCATAGACAAGTTAAAGTGGATACTCTAAAATGCGCAAGATAAGTGTGAGTGCTATGGATGCCGTTCTCGTAGGGAGACGGAAGCGGATCCATAGTGGTGTATTGATATGGTGAATATGAGGACTCGTGTGCGCCACCTCAAAAGAGTTACTTGCAGCCGTAGTTCAGGATAGCCACCAAGTCAAAGCTGGCTTGCTGTAGTTAAACCCCACCATCCCTTTGTTGATACTAATGCATATGTAGTTAGTTTTGATGTAAGTCTTGCTGGGTACATTTGTACTCACGTTTGCCTATTTTATGTTTTTGTAGAGAGACTTCAGTCTCACAAGTAGTTCCGTGTGGACTTCGACGTTTAGCTTGTTACCTCAGCTACGATCTTGTGTCCTCGGCAGGATCTGGTAGATAGTCAGGCTTCTCAGCCCTTTTCATTTGCAGATGTCTGTACTCAGACATGATAAGCTTCCGCATGTGCTTTGATTTGTATGCTCTGAATGTTGGGTCATGCGACCCATGTTTGTAATATCTCGCTCCTCAGAGCCTATTGAATAAATACTTTGAGTATTAGAGTTATGTTGTGATGCCATGTTGTATTTGCACATAGCGAGCATATTGTGTGTATGATTTGAAATGCTTGGTATGTGTGGGATCTGACAACCTAGTTGTTCATCCTTGGTAGCCTATTTTTACCGGGAAATGTCTCCTAGTGCTTCACTAAGCCTTGGTAGCTTGCTACTGCTCCGGAACACTTCGGCTGGCTGGCATGTGTCCTTCTTCATTCCTATGTCTGTCCCTTTGGGGAAATGTCACGCGGTGATTACCGGAGTCCTGTTAGCCTGGTACAGCCCGGTTTACCGGAGTCCTGCTAGCCCAGTTGCTACAGCCTGGATTCACTCGTTGATGACCGACACATTCGTTGTTGGGTCATGTATGCATGTCCCTGTAAGTTAGCGCCACTTTGGGTCCATGACTAGTCATGTCAGCCCGGGTTCTTTGTCATATGGATGCTAGCGGCACTATCATATACGTGAGCCAGAAGGAGCAAACAGTCCCGGGCCAGGTAAGGTGGCACCCGTGGGAATACCGTGCGTGAGACCACAAAGTGATATGATGTGTTACATGCTAGATCAGTGTGACTTAGGATCGGGGTCCTGACATCTTTCCGATATCGAGGAGCAGGGAAACCACGTGGTATAGTATCACTGCTGATTGGTTCTCAAAAAAATAGTATCCCTGCTGATTTATATTTATTTTTTATTTCAGATGAATGCTAGCGTTTCAACTCTTACGACGAAGAGTGCCAAACATGGCACGTGTTGGATGTCCCACACGTCAGTGAAAGGAGTGGGACATGAACAAAGTGGTAGAGCCCAGCGCAAAAAATAGCATGGTAGAGTGTCTCCACTTCTTCCACTTCTGGGTCGGAGACCACACGTCTTAGTACTAGTGGTATGAACGATACAAAGTGCGACCTGGAGAGAAAGACATGTCTAGTTAGAAGGTCTCGGGGCATACACATAAACAAATATAAAAGCTAATATGTGCCTCCAACTAATATAGTAGTAGTAGAGTACTTAGGCATGTACTCCATAACATCACCGTGCATTGCACGTACAACATTTAGTGGTACTCCCTCTGTTCCAAATTACTCGTCGTGGTTTTAGTTCAAATTTGAACTAAAACCACGATGAGTAATTTGGAACGAAGGGAGTACGTAGTAAGAGACAAATGTCGCCCAAGAGTTCCCTTCTCGACCCACTTTTGGGTGTTTGGTAGAGCGTATGGAGGGTGCATGAGTCCACACTAGTTTAGCACAAATACACTAGAAGCATGCATGAAGAGAACATGCATGAAGAGGGGTATTAAGTTGAGCATGCATGAATAGGGAACAACTATGCTGAGATGAGAACACAACCAAACACACCCTATATGCCACGCATGTTCATACCATTTGTGCCTTTCTACTTCACTTATTGCACTACATTACTCAGATTCGTATGTCCACTCCTGGGTACATGTCCATCTCGTAGTTCCAGTCCCACGTGTTCTTCGTATAGATGGAACGATCCTTGCATGACACGTGCACCTTGATGCTAGATGTCTCTCGTGTTGGCAAAAGGATGAACAAAGCTCACGTAAAAAAATAGAGTGGAAGAACATAGATTCCCGACGACCAAGAAGGAGCAAGGAACCTCGTGGTGGAGCGTCTGCTCTCATAATATTTTATATTATTCAGCGATATAAAATCAACCAATCATCTCCACAGTGGACTGGAAGAGTACGAAACACGACAGCCCAGTGTAGTTACATCATACTAGTACATGGCTAACCCACGCTATCACCATATTTCTTGGCTTCCGTGCGACACCTATCTCTAGTAATCCAGCAGCCTGTATCGCTTCCCCCTCCTCGTCTCTCTCAAAGTGTGGCGGGCTGGCGTTTTTGCCGTCTATTGAGGTCGGTTAACTCATCAGATGTTAGCGACATGCCAAGAGCATTCTAAAAAAATTCCTTTCACATTCCGTTTTCAAAAAGAAAAAAATCCTTTCACGTACGAATTTGACTGTATGCTTTGAGCAACTTGCATGTCCTATATTCCTCCTGTTTGGATACTCTAACTTAGCTAGAGGTTAGACTAACTCATGACTGACCCTGAACTAACTGTAGCCAAAGAGGTGTTTGGGTGACAGGGTTAGATTGACAATAAATGCACTTGGTGGAGAGAGAAAGTGATTTTTCAGTGGTCCCAATGAGAACTATCTTCAGTTAGCACCTCTTGGGTGGGATAGTTTGTTTTGGTGGGTTCGGTGCAACTTGCTCCTATTTAAACCCTCATGCTAGGATACTTTAGGGCTATTTGAGCCCCTAGCTCAAACTAACTCTAACCCATGGATCCAAACAGGGCCTATGGCCAGCCTCGACGCAGAGCAGTCGCGTGCACCGGGAAGCGGTGCTCTCACGGCCAGCGCGCCGCTTCAAAGCCGGCACCAGTGAGAGGTCGCCTCCGCCCTGGCTGGGCATTAATGTGGTACTGATGCTCTAGGGTGACGCTGACCGTTTCACGCGGGAAGCGCACGCTGGCAAGGGAGTATAGGTTTTGAACCGTTTCAGGTGTAGTACTGGTAGTTTGCAAAACTACTCAATTATTGCACTCGGTTTCCTAAGATATTGTGGTAAATAACGTTTACTCCACTGCCCGCTTCCCTTCTCCTTCCTCTTCCACCGCCCGCGCACGTCCGCGGGAAGCGACCGGTCAACCCTTATATAGGAGTGCTAGCACAAAAAGATGCATGCATGACCACTAAAATTTCCAGATTAAAGCGCCGCTCCGACAAGAGTATGGTGTATGTTGTTACCAGTTACCTTCGGCCGGGCCATGGCTACCGGGCGACGCGACTGTCGGTGTCAAAACCGACGGATCTCGGGTAGGGGGTCCCGAACTGTGCGTCTAAGGCTAATGGTAACAGGAGGCGGGGGACACGATGTTTACCCAGGTTCGGGCCCTCTCTATGGAGGTAATACCCTACTTCCTACTTGATTGATCTTGATGATATGAGTATTACAAGAGTTGATCTACCACGAGATCATAGAGGCTAACCCTAGAAGCTAGCCTATGATTATGATTGTTCTTGTCCTATGGACTAAACCCTCCGGTTTATATAGACACCGGAGGAGGCTAGGGTTACATCAGGTCGGTTACAGGGGAGGGAATCTACATATCCGAATCACCAAGCTTGCCTTCCACGCAAAGGAGAGTCCCACCCGGACACGGGACGAAGTCTTCTATCTTGTATCTTCATAGCCCAACAGTCCGGCCAATGTATATAGTCCGGCTGTCCGAGGACCCCTTAATCCAGGACTCCCTCAGTAGCCCCTGAACCAGGCTTCAATGACGATGAGTCCGGCGTGCAGATTGTCTTCGGCATTGCAAGGCGGGTTCCTTCTCCGAGTATTCCAAAGTAGATCTCGAACACAAGAATCATGTCCGACTCTGCAAAACAAATTCCACATACCACCATAGAGAGTACAATATTCCACGAGTCTAATCTGCTGACAACTTTTCCATAGCGTGACATCACACCGCGGCCCGGTCATTATTCGAACCGTTTTTCCAACCTGCTACTCCATGTTTCACGAGGCAGTTTTATTGGCACATCTTGTCAAAGCAGAGATCATGTCCCCTAATTACGGGATTCTTAACAATACAGGCGTGGATAACCCAACCGTTCCATTGGTATGATTCCTTGGGATTAGGCAAGTTTCAAAGGCCACACAGAGGATGTTTGATATTCATCCTCTTTATAAAGAGGCCAAGACATGTCCTTTTGTTTCAACGCTTAATCCCTCCCTTCTCCCACCTCGAGTTCCAACACCCAAGGTTTAGTCCAAGCGCTTCGGACCTCTGACCATGTCTGGATCAAGCCTTCAAGGCCAGTGGACGGCCTCTTCTGTCACAGAGGAGGACATCATGAAGCTTAGGGAGGCAAGGTACTTGACAGTGGAAATCCTTCATAGGCTTCCTGCTCAAGGGCAGGTTATCCCTACTCCCAAATCCAATGAGAGTGTCGTATTTATATCTCACTTCCTCCAAGGGCTAGGCTTCGGTCTTCATCCCTGTCGGTGTCAAAACCGGCGGATCTCGGGTAGGGGGTCCCGAACTGTGCGTCTAGGCGGATGGTAACAGGAGACAAGGGACACGATGTTTTTACCCAGGTTCCGGCCCTTTCGATGGAGGTAAAACCCTACTCCTGCTTGATTAATATTGATGATATGGGTAGTACAAGAGTAGATCTACCACGAGATCGGAGTGGCTAAACCCTAGAATCTAGCCTATGGTATGATTATTGTTCGTCCTACGGACTAAAACTCTCTGGTTTATATAGACACCGAAGAGGGCTAGGGTTACACAGAGTCGGTTACAATGGGAGGAGATCTTCATATCGTATCGCCAAGCTTGCCTTCCACGCCAAGGAAAGTCCCATCCGGACACGGGACGGAGTCTTCAATCTTGTATCTTCATGGTCCAGGAGTCCGGCCAAAGGTCTTAGTCCGGCCATCCGGACACCCCCTAATCCAGGACTCCCTCAGTAGCCCCTGAACCAGGCTTCAATGACGATGAGTCCGGCGCGCAAGTTGTCTTCGGCATTGCAAGGCGGGTTCTCCTGCAAATTCTCTGTATCCGTCGAATAGTGTCTGGCTTCTAGTGTGTGTCGTCCTCCTCGGCTTCTGTGCCCCATAATGACCATCTTCCACCCGTCAGGCGAATGTGAAAAGCCAGGGGGTTTTCTTTTCACTTACCCCCCCCCCCCCGGTTGCGTTAATGAGCCGCCCATAAAAGAGACGGGGATTTAGATCCAATTCGCACCATCTTCCCTCCGCGAGTCTTCGTCAGAGCGCCTCTGATAGAGATCCATTCCATCATGGCCAGTCGGTGCCACTCCTCCTCTCGCCCTTCCAGCCCTCGGCCCGGAGATTGGGGGCGGTGTTCCGTCCCGCATAGCAAGTTAGTAGTGCTTCAGTCCAAGGGGCTTCTCCCCCAGCACATATGGTCCCAGTTCGAGCCTGGATTGCTGCCT
The DNA here is from genome assembly GCF_002162155.2 of Triticum dicoccoides. Lineage (NCBI taxonomy): Eukaryota > Viridiplantae > Streptophyta > Magnoliopsida > Poales > Poaceae > Triticum > Triticum dicoccoides. The sequence continues at coordinate 530,973,525 of NC_041381.1, read as the reverse complement.
ATAGCGGCGGAGAGCAGGCGGAGGGCGTTCCCAATCCCTCTCAAGGAGAACGGGTATGCTTAGTCCCTTATTTGATGAGAGGACTAGGATTTCCAATTCATCCATTTCTCCGAGGGTTGCTGGAGTTCTACGGCCTCCAGCTACATAACCTCACGCCCGCCTCCATTTTGCACATCGCAGGCTTCATGGCCCTCTGTGAGCTGTTCTTGGGTGTTGAGGCCCATTTTGCGTTGTGGAAGAGGTTGTTTTGCCTTGTGCCTCGTTCTCAGGAGGGTCTATTTATCAGGTGGGCGGAGCCGAACTATGGCGCATCGCCGGGACCGGATATCTATCCGGCACCCCAAAGAGGGTGTCCGAAGACTGGCCCTCGGAGTGGTTTTATATAGATGACGTCCCCCTGCCGGACCCTGTACGGATCGGCCTTCCCGAGTTCAATAATGCCCCATTGAAGAAGCGCCTGAGTTGGCGCCCACGAAACCCTCAGAGGGAAGCTGACAGGGACGTCATGTACCTGATGAGCCGGATAAGGTTGTTGGCTCATTCCGGACTGACCATGATCAAGGTCATGGCCATATGCATTACGCGAGGGGTGCAGCCGCTTCAATACAGAGGCCACACCATGTGGGATTTCAACGGGGAGGATGATGCTACCCGGTGCGGTCGCAAGGGGCCAGATTCGGCCGCCACTTTAACGAGAATCTTATCCGCTTTGTACAAGGGGGAAGAGGAAGAATTCCTCCGTGTCAACCCGGAAGGCAGATTCTCTATGTACAATCCTCCTAGTTGGGTGAGCGGACACTTTCACTTGCCTATCCATTTTCGAAATTCCTGTAGTTGAGTACTTAGACTAGTAATGTTTAAACGCAGGAGCTGCGCCAGGCTGTGAAGGAAATAAACAGCCCTGCTCCACAACCCGAGGATCCGGAATGGTCCCTCGATCCGGACTCCCAAGAAGATCCAGACTTATGCGTGGAGTTGATTGATGGAGTATTTCATCAATTGAGCAAGGATAACTCCTTAGTGTCTATCACGGCCGACTAACCCGGACTACTTCCAGCCTCCAAGGTAACTAAGACCGAAGTCCCAGTATTCTCATGCTTTATCTTGAATGCCGTGCACTAACAGCGTTTCGCAGGGTAAATCCTTGAGGCGGAAGGCCGAGCCCACGGTGGGCAGCCAACAAGGGCCGCTGAAGCCAGGCGGGCCAAAAAGAAGTGCGGACCAGATCGAGATTCCGGTGCAACAGTCTGGTGTGCGGATTTAACGCCTAGGGTTTATGCCCTTGAGTCTTACTAATGCTCATGATCTTCTTAGAAAGAAGAGAGCCCGCCGGACTATGTCCGCCGGCCAAGGTTCGAGGCCGGGTCCGGAAGCGGAGGTGGACACGGGACGCACCTCGGGCGCTCCTCCGACAGAGGGCGCCGACGGGCTATCTGCCACCAATTCAGAGGTGGAGAGTGCCCTAAACCATAGGCATTGCCGGACTGTTCTTCGTGACGCGTGTTTTCCCCCAGAGGCGTTGGACGCCTTTAATACAGGAGATGCGTATCTTCGTGCTGCTCAAGATGGTCTAGCCAGAGCCACGGAGCAGTATGTGAAAGACATACAGGTGAGTAGAATTGAAGGTTATATATGTCAGTAGCCCCCGAGACTTGAAACAGTGAAGATAACTGTTTGAAGGATCATGTGCTATGCAGTGTCTTACAAAGAAGAACATGCAGTTGTCCCAGGAGCTCGAAGGGTGCAAGGCTCAGCTCGAGGCCGCATTGGCCACTTCAGAGAATGTCAAGGGGACGCCCGCAGGTAATATGTGCTTCAAAAGGTACCTTCATTTTGAAATGCGGCAGGCGTGCAACCCTGACTATAATAATGTAGATGAGGCCGGAGTAAATCCGGACCAGCAACAACTCCTACGCCAACTAAAGGCTAGCGAGAACGTGCTAACGAGGGTGAGGCAAGAGAAGAACAAGCTTCAAGACGCCAATACCCAGCTAGGCGAGGAACTGAAAGATGTTCGTATTCAGCTGTCTTCTGCCGTGAAGGAGAATCGACGACTTCGACGCGGCATTTTTAGTAAGTGCTTGAACGAATCTTCGAAAAAAGAATTCCGCGAGGAAGTCGATTGACAGAGCTATGTCTGTAGGTCTGCTGACGGGTCGTCCGGCGGAGGAAATGCCCGGTTCATCGGGAGACCTTCTTCCCGAGCTGTTGCAACTACACGAGCGAGTTCGGCAGGCAATGCGAGGCGTCATCCAGGCTATGTGGCCATCCCTCTCCATGCCCGAAGGCCTTGAGGAGCTTGCCAAGAAGCTGGAGGGAGTGCGGCAGCGCTTCCGGTTATGGAAGATATCGGCTTGCCGTCAAGGTGCCAGGGAGGCTTGGGCCATGGTGAAGACTCGGTACATGAAGGCTGACCCAAACCACATGGCCGAGGTCGGCCCTATAGGTCCGGACAGAAAGGAGATCCCGGTCAGCTTGGCATATGGCCAGGTGGAACTGGCTGCAAAGTATTCCCAATAGGAATGTAAATTAGACCACCTGTTAGATGGCATTGAAGAAGGATATGCCGAGTCGGATTGACTATGTAAAAATGACATAAAAATGTCCTCTAGCCGGATTGTAGATCGTTTGTCATTGCGGACCTTTTCGCTTTGACCTCTGGACCCTATAGTCCGGAGTGTGTCCGAATACCCTCTTGGTTATGTAAGAACCGGGGCATGCATGGAGACAAGGCGTAGGGGTCATAAGTGCTTTAGCAGACAAGTGCTCAACTAGTTATGTTATATTACATGGTTAGTAAGAAACATCTTCCAGAGAGAATAGTTCTGTTAGGGGTTCCTTTCCCTGGGAGGCATGCCCTAAAGTGCATGTCCGAACTGCCGGAAAGAGCAGAAAAGCATCTGGGGGCAAATGAGTAAATACGAAAGATCATCTTTTAGTTCACCGACCGAATATTCCCTTAAGAACGCTAGCTTTCGGCTTCACCCAGTCTGAGGTACACATCCGGCTGACCCGGCAGTAACAATCGCAGAGGTGCTCCCTTTACCACCCAGCCGAACGAACGGGAACGTAGGGGTAAGCACAGGAGCCAGGCAACCCAGCTTGGCCAAAACTTAAGTCATAGCGATGCATATAATGGTGTATAAAAGGTTCATGCGGAAGCATTACACATGTTTTGGGCATGAGGCCCGTTTTATATAAACTTCTTGGTAGAGAAGCCCACAGGTATTGTGAGCGCAGGTAGCGCGTCGGGTGCGTGCGAATATTGCACATGCGAGCCCCTAAGGGCTTGTGAGAAAAAGGAGGAGGGAGAAGGAACAAAATCCCAGACTGCCAAAAATAAAAACAAAAAATAAAACAAAGGGACGAGGGAAGGAGACGAACACGGAGTCCGGTGCTAGGCGTAGAACCTTCGTAGGCGTGCTGCATTCCATGGGTTCGGCTCGAGTCGGTTGTCCGATGCGTCTCGCAGACGGTACGCTCCGCCGGTTAGTACTTGGTCGATGATGAAGGGGCCCTCCCATTTGGGCTTTAATTTATCCTTTTTCTTGTCCGGCAGGCGTAGAACTAGTTCGCCAACGTTATATGTTTTGGCACGTACTTCTCTGCTTTGATATCTTCGAGCCTGCTGTTGATAGAATGCGGAACGAGCCTTTGCCACGTCGTACTCCTCTTCCAATGCGTCCAAGATGTCCTGCCGATCGAGCTCGGCTTCTCTTTCTTCGTACATGCGCACTCGAGGTGAGTCATGGATTATGTCGCATGGCAGTACTGCCTCTGCGCCGTATACCATAAAAAATGGTGTGAATCCGGTAGTGCGATTCGGCGTGGTCCGCAGCCCCCAGAGTACGGAGTCAAGCTCCTCTACCCAGTGCGTGTCAGATTCCTTGAGGGATCGCACTAGTCTGGGTTTGATGCCACTCATAATGAGACCATTGTCCCGTTCGACTTGACCGTTAGTTTGAGGGTGATAGACTGAAGCATAGTCGAGCTTGATGCCCATGTTTTTGCACCAAAGTTTGACTTCATCGGCCGTGAAGTTTGTGCCGTTGTCGGTTATGATGCTGTGGGGGACACCGTAATGGTGTACGACCCCTGATATGAAGTCTATCACTGGTCCAGATTCGGCCGTCTTTACAGGCTTGGCTTCTATCCATTTGGTGAATTTGTCCACCATGACCAGTAGGTATTTTTGCTTGTGGGTTCCTCCCTTAAGGGGTCCGACCATGTCAAGCCCCCAGACCGCGAAAGGCCAGGTAATGGGTATAGTTTGTAGGGCGGTAGGCGGCATGTGGCTTTGGTTGGCGAATAACTAGCAACCAACACATCGTTGCACTAAGTCTTGAGCGTCTGCCCGGGCCGTTGGCCAATAAAATCCGGTACGGAAGGCCTTGCTTACAAGGGCCCGGGCTGCGGCGTGGTGCCCGCCGAGTCCGGCATGGATTTCAGCCAAAAGGTCTCGTCCTTCTTCTTCAGAGATACACCTTTGAAGGACTCCGGTTGTGCTTTTCTTGTAAAGCTCTCCCTCGTGGACTTTGTAGGCTTTAGATCGCCGCACTATGCAGCGGGCCTCGTTTTGGTCCTTGGGAAGTTCCTGCATAGTTAGGTAGGCTAGGAATGGCTCTGTCCAAGGGGCAATGACTGCCATTATTTCGTGGGCTGACGGTGTTGTTTCGTTGGCGTAGCCCCCAATTGTGTCAGGATGCTTGGTGAGGGGCAGTGTAGTTGTGTCTGGGCTATTGTTTCCGGATTCTCTGTCCCATGATACAGATGGCTTGAACAGCCTTTCTAGGAAGATGTTGGGAGGGACGGTCTCGCGCTTGGCGCCGATGCGTGCCAGCACGACTGCTGCCTAGTTATTTTCCCGGGCTATGTCATGAAATTCGAGCCCCTCAAACCGAGCTGACATCTTTAAGATGGCGTTGCGGTAAGCTGCCATTTTCGGGTCCTTGGCGTCGAAGTCTCCATTTATTTGGGATATTGCGAGATTTGAATCCCCGCGGACCTCTAGGCACTGAATGCCCATGGAGACTGCCATTCGGAGGCCATGTAAAAGGGCCTCGTATTCGGTTGTGTTGTTCGAATCCGTGTACATTATCTGAAGTACGTATTGGACTGTGTCCCCGGTTGGGGAGGTCAGAACGACGCCAGCCCCCAGGCCAGCCAACATTTTGGAGCCATCGAAGTGCATGATCCAGTTGGAGTATGCGCCGTATTCTTTAGGGAGTTCGGCTTCAGTCCATTCGGCAATGAAGTCGGCCAAAACCTGCAACTTAATAGCTCGCCTTGGCTTGTAGGTTATGTCGAATGGGAGGAGCTCGATGGCCCATTTGGCAATCCGGCCTGTTGCGTCGCGGTTGTTTATAATGTCATTAAGGGGTACTTCGGATGCCACTGTTATGGAGCACTCTTGAAAGTAGTGTCGCAGCTTCCGAGATGCCATGAACACCGCATATTCAATCTTTTGATAATGCAGGTACCGTGACTTGCATGGAGTTAGCACAGTGGACACGTAGTACACTGGTTTTTGGAGGGGGAACTTGTGTCCGTCCGCTTCTCGTTCGACGACGAGCACCGCGCTTACAACTTGATGGGTTGTCGTGATGTATAATAGGATTGTTTCGCCCGTGTTGGGCGCGGCCAGGACCGGATTTGTTGCCAATATGGCTTTTATTTCTTCGAGTCCGGTCGTGGCGGCCTCCGTCCACTCGAAGTGGTCGGTACGTCGTAGGAGGCGATAGAGGGGTAATGCCTTTTCTCCTAAGCGGGAGATAAAGCGGCTTAGAGCCGCCACGCATCCTGTCAGTTTTTGTATTTGTTTGAGGTCCTTTGGGGTATCTAATTGTGACAGAGCTCGGATCATGGCTGGGTTTGCTTCAATTCCTCTACCGGATACGATGAAGCCCGGGAGCTTTCCGGCTGGTACACCGAAAACGCATTTTTCTGGGTTGAGCTTAATGTCATATGTTCGTAGATTGTCTAACGTGAGCCTCAAGTCGTCTACTAGAGTATCGACGTGTTTTGTTTTGACGACCACGTCATCTACGTATGCTTCAACTATTTTGCCGATCTGGTTGGCCAGACATGTCTGAATCATGCGCTGATATGTTGCGCCGGCGTTTTTGAGCCCGAAGGGCATCGTGTTGAAGCAGAATGGGCCGTATGGGGTGATGAATGCCGTTGCGGCCTGGTCTGACTCTGCCATCTTGATTTGATGGTAGCCAGAGTATGCATCGAGGAAACACAATGAGTCGTGTCGTGCGGTGGCGTCGATGATTTGATCAATTCGGGGGAGTGGGAAAGGGTCCTTTCGACAGGCCTTGTTTAGGTCTTTGAAATCGACACATAGGCGCCAAGATTTGTCCTTCTTTGGTACCATCACCAGGTTTGCTAGCCAGTCCGGATGTTTTATGTCTCTGATGAACCCGGCTTCCAGCAGTTTTGCTAGCTCCTCTCCCATGGCTTGTCTCTTAGGTTCGGAAAAGCGCTGTAGGGTCTGCTTGACGGGTTTCAACCCTTTTATGATGTTCAGGCTGTGCTCGGCCAGCCTGCGTGGGATTCCTGGCATATCCGAGGGGTGCCAGGCGAAAATGTCCCAATTTTCTCGCAGATAGTCTCTGAGTGCGGCGTCTACATCGGGTTTTAATTGTGCCCCGATGGAGGCCGTTTTTGTAGGGTCTGTTGGATGGACTTGGAATTTGACTATTTCGTCCGTTGGTTTAAAAGAGGTGGACTTGGATCTCTTGTCTAGTATCACGTCGTCCCTGTCCACCGTGGAGTGCAACACTGTTAATTCCTCGGCCGCTAGGGCCTCAGATAATGCCTCTAGGGCTAGTGCGGCTGTCTTGTTTTCAGCGCAGAGCGCTATGTCCGGATCACTTGCGAGAGTGATGATTCCGTTGGGCCCGGGCATTTTGAGATTCATTTACCCGTAATGGGGTATGGATTGGAAAATTGTAAATGCTTCTCGCCCTAGCAGAGTGTGGTAGCCGCTGCTGAACGGGGCCACTTGAAACATGACCTCCTCGGATCTGTAATTGTCCGGCGTGCCGAACACCACATCCAGTGTGATTTTTCCTGAACAGCACGCTTCCCGGCTTGGGATTATTCCCCTAAAAGTTGTGTTGCTTCGCTCAATGCGGCTCCAGTCAATTTCCATTTTTCGCAGGGTTTCCTCGTAGATGAGGTTGAGTCCGCTGCCGCCGTCCATGAGTACCTTTGTAAGTCAGAAGGCGTCCACTATCGGACTGAGGACCAATGTGGCTGGTGCTCGGGCTGTCCGGAATTTAGGTTCGTCACTGGCGTTAAAGGTGATAGCCGTGTCACTCCATGGGTTTATTGTTGCTACTTGGTAGACTTCGGCGAGGTTGCGGAGCGTTCGTTTCCTTGCATTGTTTGATGTGAACGTCTTGAAGACTGTCGACACCGTACTGGGGAGGTATTCTTCAGGTGCTGGAGTTAAAAGCTCTTTGCCGCTTCTGGCTACCTGCCGTAGTATCCAACATGCTCTGAGGCTGTGTGTTGGTGTGGCTTTCCCTGAATTATGAATTCTACAGGGTCCATTGAGCCATCCTTCCAATACGGTCCCGTACCCTGTAGAGGGTTTTTGTTTTTTGATGTTTGGCTCAGATGCCTGGCGATATTGCGCCCTTTTGTTTCGGACTCGTGTTATATTTGGGGCCGGATTGTCCCAGAATTTATCTTCGGTTTTCCGAACGCTTTCAATCGCACAGTACTTTCATACTATGGATGTCAAGTCGGCGAATCGTGTAATTTCGCGGCGACTTATGGCGTTGAGGATTCCGATGTCCGTGCAGTTGTTAAGGAAGAGTGAAATTGCTTCTTTCTCACAACAGTCCTTTATCTTGTTCATAACCAGGAGGAATCTGGCCCGGTAGTGGTGTACTGTTTCTCCGGACTCTTGCCGTATTAGGGATAAATCCCATATAGTTGGGTGGGCGGGTGGAAATAAATCCGGAACCCTGCCCGATGTAAGATTCAGGGGCCGAGCGGTTTCTGAATTCAGAAGCTTGCTTTCTCGGATATTATTCAATGAATCGGGCCTGCTGCCTAACTTTAGGTTCGGGGTTCGGGAGACATCCTCCCCTCCGCGGGTTTTCGGCTTGGAGGGATCGGGAATCCGGACGCATCTGGTCCTTAGGGCGGGCGAAGACTCGCTGCATTGTTCTTCCACCACTTCGACGTGGTGGGTAATCTAGGGAGAGTCAGTCTCTCTCTGATCAGGTTTAAACCCAATCTGGTCGTAATCAGTAGCGACTCCCAGGGCCGCGATGCGATCCAAGAGTTCGTTCAAGGAGAAGAGCTCCATCAGATCTAACTGCTCGGCGAGCTCCGAGCTGATGCGAAGATTGCTTTCGATGGCCCGAGAGGTCATCGTTGGCGCGGCGGCCGGACTGGCGGTCATCTGAAACCTGCCTAGCCGGAGAGTTTGGCCGACAGCCAAAGCTCCTTTAGCAACGACACCGTCTTTAAAGACGGGATGCGGCATCCTTCCTGATGGTGACGACACAGCGGAACTCTCAATGAAAGCACCAATGTCGGTGTCAAAACCGGCGGATCTCGGGTAGGGGGTCCCGAACTGTGCGTCTAGGCGGATGGTAACAGGAGACAAGGGACACGATGTTTTTACCCAGGTTCGGGCCCTCTCGATGAGGTAAAACCCTACTCCTGCTTGATTAATATTGATGATATGGGTAGTACAAGAGTAGATCTACCACGAGATCGGAGTGGCTAAACCCTAGAATCTAGCCTATGGTATGATTGTTGTTCGTCCTACGGACTAAAACTCTCTGGTTTATATAGACACCGGAGAGGGCTAGGGTTACACAGAGTCGGTTACAATGGGAGGAGATCTTCATATCGTATCGCCAAGCTTGCCTTCCACGCCAAGGAAAGTCCCATCCGGACACGGGACGGAGTCTTCAATCTTGTATCTTCATGGTCCAGGAGTCCGGCCAAAGGTCTTAGTCCGGCCATCCAGAGACCCCCTAATCCAGGACTCCCTCAATCCCTTTGTTAGAGGGCTCATGTTCCATTATGGGCTAGATTTCCATGATCTAGCCCCGGACTCCTTCCTAAACATCTCGTCGTTCATTGTCGTGTGTGAGGCCTTCCTCCACATCGCCCCACACTTCGGCTTTTGGCTTGAGACCTTCAATGTGAAGCCGAAGGTAATCGACGGGCGACATGCAGAGTACGGAGGTGCTATAATAAGCAAATGTACCAATGTTTTATGGCCAAAGGGTTCATTCCCGAAAGTTTCCGACCTATGGCAACGGGAGTGGTTTTATATTACAGCACCCCGAGGTAGAAAGTGGGCGGTTGTCCTCGCCTTCCGATCCGGTCCTCCGCCACAGCTTGCATCATGGGTCAACAAGGGCCTGGACTGGGGATCGCTTGATGATGTGCGGACATTGCAAAGCCGCATTCAGGATCTCATCGAGAAGGACATCGGTCTTGTCAAACTAATCCAAGTAATGCTAGTACGTCGGGTCCTACCATGCCAGTGACGACCTCTCCATATGTGGGAGTTCAACCTAGAAGGACCGCGAACCGTTCAGCACTTCTTCGGCATGACGCTCGAAGGGATGTATAAATTATTCTTCGAATCACAAAAAAAGGGTCCGGACACTACAGAGGACGCAGGCCTCAATTTCAACCATCCAGATACCCCGGTAAGTACTCAACAACCGAACATATTGCCGTTATGTTTATCATAACATTATTCTGAAAAACCATCCTCGGCCAGGGGTGGATAAAGAAGGTAGAGGATCAGGTGTTCGGCCCCTCTTCCCGAAGATTCAGCGGATCCGGTTTTAACCAGGATGCTGGCTCGCGCGCCTTATCAAGTGTCATCGGGAGAAGGCAAGGGGAGGAGTGGGGAGGTCAAAAGTGGCCTCCATACCGAAGGTACATCACGACCGTATCCGGGGAAATTGGAACTCCCATGCGGAGGACGAATGGGGAGGAGAATCTAATGTCCCCCCCCCCCACACACACACAAGAAGAAAAGGGCCGCCCTTGAAGACTTGAAGGCAAAGGCCTCCAAGCGAGGGAAGAAATCCCTATCAGGAAGCCCTGATCTGGGGGCTATGTTGCCGCACAGCGCCCACAAGGGGGCCAGCCATTAGCCGAGTCATAAGTGAATAAGGGTGTGAAAGATCGTGGATGTCGCCTAGAGGGGGGGTGAATAGGTGCTTTAAAATAATTACGGTTTAGGCTTGAACAAATGCGGAATAAACGTAGCGGTTAATTTGTCAAGCACAAAACCTAAAACAACTAGGCTCACCTATGTGCACCAACAAATTATGCTAAGCAAGATAAGTAACTATGTGATAGCAAGATATATGACAAAGAACAATATGGCTATCACAAAGTAAAGTGCATAACTAAAGGGCTCGGGTAAGAGATAACCGAGGCACGTGGAGACGACGATGTATCCCAAAGTTCACACCCTTGCGGATGCTAATCTCCGTTTGGAGCGGTGTGGAGGCACAATGCTCCCCAAGAAGCCACTAGGGCCACCGTAATCTCCTCACGCCCTCGCACAATGCAAGATGCCGTGATTCCACTAAGGGACCCTTGAGGGCGGTCACCGAACCTGTACAAATGGCGACCCTTGGGGGCGGTCACCGAACCCGTACACTTTGGCAACCCTTGGGGGCGGTTACCGGTACCCGTCAAATTGCTCGGAGCGATCTCCACAACCTAATTGGAGACCCCGACGCTTGCCCGGAGCTTTACACCACAATGGTTGAGCTCCAAGCACCACCAACCGTCTAGGGCGCCAAAGCACCCAAGAGGAACAAGCTCAAGGGCACCAAGCACCCAAGAGTAATAAGCTTCTCAACTTGAAACTTCCACGTATCACCGTGGAGAACTCAAACCGATGCACGAAATGCAATGGCAAGGGCACACGGAGTGCCCAAGTCCTTCTCTCCCAAATCCACCAAAGCAACTAATGCTAGGGAGGAAAATGAGAGGAAGAACAAGAAGGAGAACACCAAGAACTCCAAGATCTAGATCCAAGGGGTTCCCCTCACATAGAGGAGAAAGTGATTGGTGGAAACGTGGATCTAGATCTCCTCTCTCTTTTCCCTCAAAAACTAGCAAGAATCCATGGAGGGATTGAGAGATAGCAAGCTCAGAGAAGGTCAACAGTGGGGGAAGAGCATGAACTCAAAGGATAAGGTTGAATGGGGAAGAAGACCCCCTTTTATAGGAGCTCCCAAATCCAGCCGTTATGCTCACAGCCCGCACAGAGCGGTACTACCGCTCCAAGGAGCGGTACTACCGCTAGGGCGGTAGTACCCCTTCGAAACACAACAGCGAGGAGGCAAAAAGGCCAGAAGAACCGTCGGAGCGGTAGTACCGCTTGACCTCACGGTACTACCACTAGGGGTAGCGGTACTACTGCTAAGGGTAGCGGTACTACTGCTTGCGAGCGGTACTAAAAAAATACATCCGGGCCTACCACCGCAGGACTTGGGACGAGTTTTTGGTCCGGAGCGGTACTACCGCTGTAGGAGCCGCGGTAGTACCGCTCTGGAGCGGTAGTAAAAAATTACATCCGCTCCAATTCGCGGTAGTACCGCTGCAGCCTTTTCAGAACACCAAAACTGCCACAACTTTTGCAAACAGACTCCGAATTTGATGAAACCAAGTTTGTTGGAAAGCTAGAGACAAGGGCTAACACAATCTTGAAAGAAATATCAATAAGAAGCAAATTAGAAAAAGGCCCATAAGAAAATGGTGAGAACCCTTCCTCGGATAAGACCGGTAAAACCTCCAACACCGAACACATCATAGAAGACGCATGCGAACTCCGTTTTCGATGAACTCAAGCTTGTAATCAAGATGACCAAAAGCTCTAAGTCTCACAAAGAGAACCAAACAAGAACCAAGAAACAAGATGCAAGGATGCAATGGTTTGAGCTCTCTACAAACGATACGATCAAGCTACCAACTTGAGAGCCCCCCTTGATAGTACGGCAAACGATCCTATAACCTGGTCTCCCAACTACCACCATGAGACCGGTAAAATAGAAAACCTATCAAGGGAAAACCTTTTTCTCATGGTCCACTTGAGCTAGATGATGACGATCTTGACTCCCTCAAGTTGGACCACCTTTCTTGATTGCATTGGCTCGATGAAGACTAGATGATTGCTCCCCCATAGTCCACTATGGGTGAGCCACTCTTCGGCTCATCTTCACAAGTCCATTGACACCACAATGGACGGCAAGCTTAAAGCACTTGATCTCTTCATGATGCATCACTTGAACTTGCACACCGCATCCTAACCCCACAAAGAACTCTCACAAAGACCATGGGTTAGTACACAAAGCATAATTGACAATGCTTACCGTACCATGGGATCACTTGATCCCTCTCGGTACATCTTCTACGCTTTGTGTGTTGATCAACTTGATTCACTCTTTGACTTAGTCTTGATCAACCTCTCACAAGACCAATATTTTAGGTAATTCCTTGAATAGCACCTTGGTCAACACAAACTCTCCTTGAAACCAACACATGTACTCTAAGAAAAGCCTATGGACAAAACCTTCAAATATAACTCAAGGCAACCATTAGTCCATAGAGATTGTCATCAATTACCAAAACCAAACATGGGGGCACCGCATGTTGTTTCAATCTCCCCCATTTTGGTAATTGATGACAATCACTTTCAAGAGAGTTTATATAAGGAATTATGCATCACCATGCAATGCAACAACCAATAGTGCATGCGAAAGAGATGCAAATGCTAAGGAACAAAACCAAAGCAAGAGGAGATAACTCTCTAAACTTCTCCACAAAACTCTCTTAAACTTCTCCCCCATTGGCGTCGATTGCCAAAATGGGCGAAAAGCTAAGAAGACCAATATAAATTGTGGTCCTCCATAAATTGTGTATTTCTCAAAAAGAGAGTGGAATGCAATACACAAATCCAACGGTAAATACTTGGAGGAACACAAACTATATTGAGGCACAAAGATTGCTAACGAATGATATGCCACAAGGACATAAACAAAGAGAGACACAAGCAATCAAGCAGTCAAAAGATACCAATTGAAAGAACTAGACCAAAGATCCTACGAGCCACATGAATAAAGGATGTTATAATATGCGCAAAGGAGTGTTCTAAACAAACTGGAGAAGCTCCCCATGATTTGTGCACACATAAGAATTTTTGTATTTTGATACAAAGTGCACAAAATAGGATCATAGCTCCCCCAAAATCAATAGAAACTTACAACAAGTGCAAGTGATCATAAAGGAAACTAAGCCTAGCACTTGCAACAAACACATGGTTGAGCAACATGTAAAAGAGGCAACTTAAGAATAGGGTCAACCAAAATGATGTGTGTGAGTCATGGCAAAACACATGAGAGGACTAATATACGGATGAGCATAAGCATCAACATAGTCTCGAATGAATGAGATACACGATGCAAAGCCTTTCATTCTCACACACAACTAAGCAAATGGGTTCACAAGCTTACTAATAAGCATATAAAGAACATATGCTTGTGACAACCCGTGGTGAAGATAGAAAAGGAAAGCCTCATCAAGACGAGGGATACCAATTAAGATGGCAAAGGCCTCGTCAAGACAAGCATGAGGAAATAAACTTCACCACACAAGAGTGCATCAAGATGCAACGATAGAGGACACGCACTCAAGACAAAAGCTTTCACGGAGCCACCAAAGAAATAACATAAGAAAGACAATGTGGACGTGAAATAAAGGATATTATCTAGAGATGTAATTTCTCTCAAGTGTACACGGTTCTAGGTAGATGAAATCATGATGATATATATCTACAAAGAAGGATGTACACCCAAGATAGTTACAACATGAAGGAACAAGATATCCAAAAGGAAGTCATACGTATACCAATAAGATATTTGCTTGGAAGCATAGCCCAAGGCTAGAAATGGACTTATTGTATAAGTGAATTCCTACCACACAACCATCAAAGACATCACAACTAGCAGCAAGAGATCATTGTTGAGATGCTTTGAGATGGGAAACAAGTATCACAAGAACTAATCAAGAAATTCATGCCATGATGCAACCTACACAAGGTTGAATATAAGAGGTGTATGCATGAGTTGATACTTGTTACCGAGATAGCATTGAAAGTATGTAGTAGATACCAATTAAAGGTAGATATAGGATCATTGATCATCCTAGCTTGACTCCAATAAGCACATGGTGACACCACCTTCCTTGTGAGTGAGCCGAGCATCCAATGCATCTCCAATTGCTCCTAGAACAACAACACAAACAAAATGGTACCCAAACTCATTGGGACCAAAGGGTTAGAAACATCAATACATAGGACAATCTCCACATAAATATGTGCAACTAGATATGAAAATGAATTTCATACACATCTCATCCGATTTGAGACTTAGTGGAGATTCCCCTATATATTGAGTCAAAGAAAGAAAGCATGCCAAATAAAATACATGAAGTAAACATGCATGCTCAAGACTTTCAAAAACCGAAACCAAAAGATAAAGAAATGCCAAGTGAAAAGGATACCAAATGGAGAAATCATCACTTGGAAGGTATCATTAAATATACATCAAGGAATGAGATATCCATTGATACACACTAAACTAAAGATGTCAAACTCCCAAAGAGAGGATGGTTCCAAACAAACCAAGCTCTCAACAAAGTTTCATGATGGCACAAAGTACCAAAAAGAAATGGCTTGCCTTCCACCAACACACACCTGATAAGGATCACAAGAAGAGTGTTCTAAAGAAAATAGGATAGCTCCCCCACGAGTTGTGCACTATAGAGAATTTGCTTTTGAATACAAAATGCACAAGGTGGGATCACCACTTTCACTATATCTAGAAAACACTAGACAGGAACAAGAAATAACAAGATCCACAAGTGGTATGGAAGACAATGGGAGTTGACACAAACCTTGGCAAGAGAAAAGGCAAATAAAAACAAAAGCCAATGTAAAGATGATCAATAAATTCTACCACACATAAGTGACTACCAATTGTCAAAAGACAAGAAGTATTTGGAAATAATTCCCGGTGGTAGATAACAAGGATATCCAACATCATCTTCACAGCAAACACAAGCAAATTGCCACTTGTAGAGCTAACATGTCACCTAGGAACAAGATAATCTATAATATCAATTGTAGGTGACAATATCTCAAATGTACACATTTTCTAGGCTTGTAATATGCACTTAGCATATTACTCCCCCATAATGTGATACCAAAGAAAAGTTAACAAGAGGTAATAAGAGGATCCAATGAGAGATAATTAATGGACTATTTAGAATTTGAATTTCTCATGAGAGATATACCACCTAGCGACTAGATAATCTTGTAATATCAATACTAGATGGTATTCCTCATGTACACACATTTATAGGATTGTGAGGTGCACAAAGCACATCACTCCCCCAAAATGGGATGTTCCATTAATCTCTCACATGAGCCAACTAGGATACACACAAGAAGCAAAAAGGCTCAACGCATGACACACACGTACATGATGTGCAAACCAACACACACATACTTGATTGCTCAAGATAAGCAAGTTGGAAGCACAACATATACAAACACATGCAAGGAACAAAACCAAAACATGCATGGGGTAAAGTAACTTTCAAAGTAAACAATTTAAGTACAAGTTACCGCAAGGAGGCACATTGGATATAAGATAGAAACTTGATAATCCAATTGACTTAGCTTGAGACAAAAAGAATGATCAAGTCCCCTTAATTCTTCATAAAGTAGCCAAGTCTCCAATGCCCTCCAACAACACCTATTGATCAAGTTTGAGCTTGTTGGTCCCCAACCAAGTTGGGTCCTAAGAGGTTAGTCACAATAGCCTTGGCAACCCAAATGGTTCTTTTCTTGACACCACTTTGAGTACCAACAAACTTGGCAAACACATTGACAACCTTATCCTTCCCAAGAGAATAGATATCATCAATAGTAATTGGGTTGGATAAGTTACCACTAGTGCATGAAGAAGCAACGTGGCCTTTCTCATGACATAAGTAGCAATGTCTACTCGTCACTTTCTTCTCACTTGATTTCTCAACAAGAGAAGCATTAACTTGAGTCTTCTTGGGAAGAGGCCTTTCTTCAACTTGAGGTTGAGAATGAGATTGAACTTGTGCCCTCTTCCCTTGTTGCTTGACACTAATGGCCTTCTTCTTCAATGGGCAAGATCTAACATGATGCCCTTCTACTTTACACTTGAAGCAAACAATCTTGGCCGAATTCTTGACTTGTTCTTGGCCCTTCCTTTTGTTCATCTTGGACTTCTTCTTCTTATTGGAGTTAAATCCAAGTCCACCTTTGTCATTGGGGGATTTTTGCACACTCAAGATATTGTTGAGTGTGGATTTCCCTTGATGACTCTTTTCCAAGTCTTTCTTCAAAGAAGTGACTTGGGCCTTGAGCTCTTTGATTTCCTCTACATGGTTAGTCTCAACACAAGTACTAGAGGAAGTATAAGCTTCATCGTTAGAGCAACAAGGCAAGGAAAGCAATTCATCACAAGATGTACCAACATTGTGAGTAGAAGAATTACAAGGACTAGCTAATGGCAATATACTATCTTGACTAGAAGTAGTGCTAGTATCCACATGAGGCTCACTAGATGTTACCTCAGCAATCATGGCCTCATGAGCTATCTTTAGCACACTATGGGATACTAGAAGATCATCATGAGAGCTTGAGAGCTTTTCATGACTTTCTTCCAATTTCCCATAATTGCTAGATAGCACGTCAAGTTGAGCCCGTAGCTCAACATTCTCCTTCAAAATGGATGATTCACAAGTAATAGAGTTAGTAGCACAAGCATCATCATTTACAACAATAGGAGAGGACAACTTGGAATGCTCTTTTAAATAAGAAGCTTCAAGTTGGGCATGAGACTCGGTGAGTTTGATGAGCTCACCCTTGATGACCCTTGAGCCATTTTCGAGGTGCTCAAAATCCTCAAGAAGTCTAGCATGAGAAACTTCAAGCTTAGCATTTCTAGTTTTGAAATCATTGTCCACCTCAAGAGCTCTATCATGAGATTCCCTCACTCTAGATAATTCTAGAGCAAAAGTCTCCTCAAGAGATTTAGAGGTGGTTTGTTCATGTTCAAGAGCTTGAGATAGCTCCGCGATCTCATTTGCGTAATCACGCTCAAGAGCTTCCATTTTCTCAATGGTGACCTCATGCTCCTCTAGACGAGATTCCAACTCCTCAATGTATTTCTTGCCATCAATGGCAATGGACATTATTTCCATGAAGTTGGAAGGAGCAATTTTATTTTTATGAAGATCTTTAAAAATCATTTCCCCCTTAATTTTTAAGGAGGCAACAGTATCATTCTCTTCATCATTATCCTCATCATCATTAGCATCAACATCATCATCAAGAGACATATTGGGGTACAAAGTAGGAGATACCTTTGACGCCTTAGCCATAAGGCAAAAAGCAATAGATGATGATGTAGGATCCCTTGAGGCACCATTAAACACCACATCTTGTTCCATGGAGTGTTCGGTTTCCTCTACATTGTTAGCACAACAATTCGAGGAAATAGATGCATTTTTATCATGGAAACAAGACATAGCAAGCATATCATCATGAGATTTAGTCGAGCAATTTCTACATGATATGCAAGGACTATCAACACAAGCATGTGAAACATTTGGAGTGCTCGAAGTGTTAAAGTCCAAAGAAGGAGCATTGCAATAATATAGTGATGAAGGATCATCCACAATAAGCATACTATCATCATTGCAATGACCAACACTACTCACCATATCATTACCTTGTGGAAAACCACATGTAGGTGAAGTAGAAGAAGTTGAGAAGACTATACGGCCGGAGGTGGAGGGAGAACAATCATCCCAACAAATATTGGACACACCATATTTATCTTGAAGCTTCGTCCACAACTCATGAGCATCCCGGAACGACATGAGTTGAAATATAACTACATTGCTCAAAGCATCAAAAAGAACATTAGAAGCTTGAGCATTGAGATAAGAGTTTTTCTCATCCTCTAAAGATAATCTTTGGGGATCCTTTGGAGGAGAAAAGCCCATATCTACAATTTGCTCTAAATTTGGGTCCATGACCCTAAAAATATTAAGCATGCGAATTACCCAAACATCAAAATTTGTGTCATCCAAACTAAGAGTGTCAGAGAATCCTAATCCCCTAGTCGACATCTTTACTCTCTAGGCGGTAAAGCCTAATAAAGAGAGACGAGGCTCTGATACCAATTGAAAGATCGTGGATGTCGCCTAGAGGGGGGTGAATAGGCGCTTTAAAATAATTACGGTTTAGGCTTGAACAAATGCGGAATAGACGTAGCGGTTAATTTGTCGAGCACAAAACCTAAAAAAACTAGGCTCACCTATGTGCACCAACAACTTATGCTAAGCAAGATAACTAACTATGTGATAGCAAGATATATGACAAAGAACAACATGGCTATCACAAAGTAAAGTGCATAAGTAAAGGGCGCGGGTAAGAGATAACGGAGGCACGTGGAGACGACGATGTATCCCGAAGTTCACACCCTTGCGGATGCTAATCTCCGTTTCGAGCGGTGTGGAGGCACAATGCTCCCCAAGAAGCCACTAGGGCCACCGTAATCTCCTCACGCCCGCGCACAATGCAAGATGCCGTGATTCCACTAAGGGACCCTTGAGGGCGGTCACCTAACCCGTACAAATGGCGACCCTTGGGGGCGGCCACCGAACCCGTACACTTTGGCAACCCTTGGGGGCGGTTACCGGTACCCGTCAAATTGCTCGGGGCGATCTCCACAACCTAATTGGAGACCCCAACGCTTGCCCGTAGCTTTACACCACAATGGTTGAGCTCCAAGCACCACCGACCGTCTAGGGCGCCAAAGCACCCAAGAGTAACAAGCTCAAGGGCACCAAGCACCCAAGAGTAATAAGCTTCTCAACTTGAAACTTCCACGTATCACCGTGGAGAACTCAAACTGATGCACCAAATGCAATGGAAAGGGCACACGGAGTGCCCAAATCCTTCTCTCCCAAATCCCACCGAAGCAACTAATGCTAGGGAGGAAAATGAGAGGAAGAACAAGAAGGAGAACACCAAGAACTCCAAGATCTAGATCCAAGGGGTTCCCCTCACATAGAGGAGAAAGTGATTGGTGGAAACGTGGATCTAGACCTCCTCTCTCTTTTCCCTCAAAAACTAGCAAGAATCCATGGAGGGATTGAGAGATAGCAAGCTCAGAGAAGGTTAACAATGGGGGAAGAACACGAGCCCAAAGGATAAGGTTGAATGGGGAAGAAGACCCCCTTTTATAGGAGCTCCCAAATCCAGCCGTTATGCTCACAGCCCGCACAGAGCGGTACTACCGCTCCAAGGAGCGGTACTACTGCTAGGGCGGTAGTACCCCTTAGAAACACAACAGCGAGGAGGCAAAAAGGCCAGAAGAACCGTCGGAGCGGTAGTACCGCTTGACCTCACGGTACTACCGCTAGGGGTAGCGGTACTACTGCTAAGGGTAGCGGTACTACTGCTTGCGAGCGGTACTAAAAAAATACATCCGGGCCTACCACCGTAGGACTTGGGACGAGTTTTTGGTCCGGACCGGTACTACCGCTGTAGGAGCCATGGTAGTACCGCTCTGGAGCGGTAGTAAAAAATTACATCCGCTCCAATTCGCGGTAGTACCGCTGCAGCCTTTTCAGAACACCAAATCTGCCACAACTTTTGCAAACGGACTCCGAATTCGATGAAACCAAGTTTGTTGGAAAGCTAGTGACAAGGGCTAACGAAATCTTGAAATAAATATCAATAAGAAGCAAATTAGAAAAAGGCCCATAAGAAAATGGTGAGAACCCTTCCTCGGATAAGACCGGTAAAACCTCCAGCACCGAAAACATCATAGAAGACGCATGCGAACTCCGTTTTCGATGAACTCAAGCTTGTAATCAAGATGACCAAAAGCTCTAAGACTCACAAATAGAACCAAACAAGAACCAAGAAACAAGATGCAAGGATGCAATGGTTTGAGCTCTCTACTAATGATACGATCAAGCTACCAACTTGAGAGCCCCCCTTGATAGTACGGCAAACGATCCTATAACCCGGTCTCCCAACTACTACCATGAGACCGGTAAAATAGAAAACCTATCAAGGGAAAACCTTTTGCACATGGTCCACTTGAGCTAGATGATGACGATCTTGACTCCCTCAAGTTGGACCACCTTTCTTGATTGTGTTGGCTCGATGAAGACTAGATGATTGCTCCCCCATAGTCCACTATGGGTGAGCCACTCTTTGGCTCATCTTCACAAGTCCAGTGACACCACAATGGACGGCAAGCTTAAAGCACTTGATCTCTTCGTGATGCATCACTTGAACTTGCACACCGCATCCTAAACCCACAAAGAACTCTCACGAAGACCATGGGTTAGTACACAAAGCATAATTGACAATGCTTACCATACCATGGGATCACTTGATCCCTCTCGGTACATCTTCTACGCTTTGTATGTTGATCAACTTGATTCACTCTTTGACTTAGTCTTGATCAACCTCTCACAAGACCAATCTTTTAGGTAATTCCTTGAATAGCACCTTGGTCGACACAAACTCTCCTTGAAACCAACACATGTACTCCAAGAAAAGCCTATGGACAAAACCTTCAAATATAACTCAAGGCAACCATTAGTCCATAGAGATTGTCATCAATTACCAAAACCAAACATGGGGGCACCGCATGTTCTTTCAGGGTGTTTTGTAAGCATACCCCGTTCTTTTCCTTTTTGTGAGAGTAATTTTTGAAACGCATGTTTTGCAGTTCGGCCTACAGCCTTCCTCAACAATCTTTGTCCTCGGGGGATCTTCTTCCGGAGATGGTGGAGAGCAAAACGCCTCCTCATACTTCCACGCCCCATAAGGTGGAGGACCCCGAGGTGTCATCCTAGAGGATCTCTCCCAATCCGCAAAGGAGGATAAGGCCAGAAGGCGGTTCTTCGGCCGCCCGAGGTTCGGGGTGTTCAGCTCCTAGAGAGACCGAAAACAAAAGCCCCGGACTATCCGATATACAGCTGGATATGTTAACGGGCCTTTTGCGGCAAGTGCCTATCTCAGAGAAAATCGTACCTTAATGGGTACGGTGATTAAGAGGATTTCGTCCGCAAAAAGCGAACTGAATGAAGCTTTCATGAGCCTGCTAAGAGGCTTCGAGGTATGTAACTTTTTTAAATTGTACCGTAAACACAAGGTGCACCGTGTATAGATAGTAGCCCCTAAGACTCTGGTTGCCATCCTAACGGGGCAATCAGAGGATCAAATAAGATAAACAAGCTTAGGGAATGATTTTGCCAGTTTTCGTACACAGGCGGCTGCAGCCTCGACAACTGCCCGGGCTGCTGAGTATGCCGAACTGAAACGGAAGCTTGATGTGGTGGATGATGACATCACACTTGTTAACAAGTGGCTTGACGAGGCGCATGGTATGTCACTGGGGCAGTTAGTAAGTATAAATAGGGGCATGATGCTGAAATTTATAACAAGCTTAACTACAGATGGTGCGGCCGCCGTGGAGACCCTTCGGGCTGAGCTTGCCCGGGCCAAGGAGCAAGCCAGGATAAGCAACACAGCTACCAAGAAGGTAGCTGGTTAATTAAAAGCTGAACAGGCTGCTCATCGCCAGAGTGAGGAGAGAATAGCCAACATGGCTCTTGAGCTAAAGGATGCCGCTGGCCGATATGAGCTTCTCGAGAGAGAGAGAACCAAGCAAAAATGGCTGACCTTGAGAAGGCCTTACAAGCGGCAAAGGAAATCTGGTCTATTTGTTTCGATGTTTGTTTTAATTGCGCTGTGGTTTTCCATTGCCATCCCTGATTTCGGATGTGCCGGGATCGCTGGTGCTGCTACGGGCCAACCAGCTGTCCTCACCCGCGCAAAAGCAGGTCATGAGAATAGTTAGGGCTGCCATTGTCCTTGGCTTTCCCTGGCCGAGGTGTCTGGCCAGCCATTCGTCCCGAACACTCTGTTTGAAATCTGCTAAGGCTTCGGCGTTCGGACAGTCGACGATTTGGTTCTTCTTGGTGAGAAATTTGTTCCAAAGCTTATGGGCTGACTCTCCAGGTTGTTGGGTTATGTGACTTAGATCATCTGCATCCGGAGGTCGGACATAGGTCCCTTGAAAATTGGCCCTGAAAACATCCTTGAGTTCTTCCCAGCTTCCAATGGAGTTTTTGGGGAGGCTTTTCAGCTAGTGCTGAGCTGGTCCTTTCAACTTGAGGGGTAGGTATTTGATGGCATGGAGATCATCTCCGCGAGCCATGTGGATGTGAAGAATAAAGTCTTCTATCCAGACCGCAGGGTCTGTTGTTCCATCGTATGCCTCGATGTTTACGGGTTTAAACCCTTCTGGAAATTCATGATCCAGCACCTCATCGGTGAAGCACAGGGGGGTGCGCAGCGCCCCTGTATTTGGCTATGTCGTGGCATGGGTCCGACGGTTGTAGTGTTCGGTGTTGGTTCCGAACTGGTAAGTGACCGGCATAGTCGGTTTGATGGCCATGATCCTGTGTAGGAGCACGCTCCCTAGATCCGTAGATGGACCTGGTTATGCCAGCTCTTTTGTCCAGGTGCTCATGTAAATCGTGTTTCTGGTACTTGGTTGCAACCTCCCTTCCTTTATGGGGAGGGAGTGCGGGTTTGTGTGCGGCGTTGTTAGCCGCTCTATCTCGGCCACGAGTTGGTCGATCTGGCTGGTCGGCCGTATTGTTTTTCAGCGGTATGGGCATGATAGCCTCATCGTCAAATTCGGGCAGCAGTTTACGTTTGGGATAGCTCTTTGTTTGGCGATGACCGGCGTATTTTTCCTCAGTGTCCAGCACTTTGTTCCATCTACCATTGAGTGTATCCTGTGCGGCTTTAAGACGTTGCTTCTGCTTCTTCAAGCTCCTCGCGGTGGCGATAAGTCTCTGGTGGAGGCGCTCTTGTTCCAATTGTTTTTCCAAGACGATGAATGCATCGTCACCCAGACTGATCTCCTCTTCGGAGACAGGTTGATAACTGGTGTCTTCGGTATCGCTGTGCTCGGGCAACGGCCCTGGACTGTGTTTGCCGTCTCCTTGTTCGTCCTGATCCATTGCTTGGTCTGCGAGGTCTTCATTGTCTTCGACGTCGTCCGGGGTGTTGGTTTCTCTTGTGTCGGCATTGCTGTTTTTACCATGGCGAGGTTTAGAGCAGCGCTGCTGATGTCGGCGCTTTGGCAGCTTCTCAGGAGGTTTGTCCTCAACTGGATCCTTTTTATCTTCGCCATTGTTTTCTTTGGGTGTGTCCACCATGTATATGTCATATGAGAAGGTGGCTGCCCAGCGCCCTATGGGCGGTGGTTCATGTTCTTCTCTGGCATCATCGTCCATACCGTCGATGTCTTCGGAGTCGAGATCAAGCATGTCGGTCAAATCGTCGATAGTGGCTATCAAGTGGGTGGTGGGTGGGTAACGAAATTCTTCGTCGTCTGCTCCCTACTCAAGCCGGACATAGTTCGGCCCTGAATCTCTTGACAAGGAGAGAGGTTTTAATGAGTTTAATACATCGCCCAAGGGCGAGTGTTGGAAGATGTCCGCGGAGCTAAACTCCAAGATCGGCGCCCAGTTGGATTCGATGGGCGAGAATACACGTGGTTTGGAGCCTATGGCCGGAGACGAGTCCGAGGTTCCAATGACACAGGCCTCGTTGGAGGTCAGATCTGTGTTCGGCTCTAGCGTCGTTGAGTCTGCGGCTTCCGTGGTGGGGTCCATCCTCCCGTCCTCGGATGGCATGATCTGCACTGGATCTAGGGCCAGGACAGTTACAGGTGTTGTCTCCTGCGCATGGTTCGATGACAGATTTAAGTCATGTTCATCGTAGCTACAAGGTGCGGCTATCATGGGTTCGAATCCGTCGAAGACCAAGTCTCCACGAATGTTGGTGGTGTAGTTCAAACTTCCAAATCTGACCTGATGGCCAGGGGCGTAGCTGTCGATCTGCTCCAGATGGCCAAGCGAGTTGGCCCGTAGTGCGAAGCCACCGAATACGAAGATCTACCCGGGGAGAAAGATCTCACCCTGGACCGAGTTGTTGTAGATGATTGAAGGAGCCATCAAGCCTTATGATGACCACGCAGTGGAACTCTCAATGAAAGCACCAATGTCGGTGTCAAAACCGACGGATCTCGGGTAGGGGGTCCCGAACTGTGCGTCTAAGGCTAATGGTAACAGGAGGCGGGGGACACGATGTTTACCCAGGTTCGGGCCCTCTCTATGGAGGTAATACCCTACTCCCGGCTTGATTGATCTTGATGATATGAGTATTACATGAGTTGATCTACCACGAGATCGTAGAGGCTAACCCTAGAAGCTAGCCTATGATTATGATTGTTCTTGTCCTACGGACTAAACCCTCCGGTTTATATAGACACTCGAGGGGGCTAGGGTTACATCAGGTCGGTTACAGAGAAGGGAATCTACATATCCGAATCGCCAAGCTTGCCTTCCACGCAAAGGAGAGTCCCACCCGGACACGGGACGAAGTCTTCTATCTTGCATCTTCATAGCCCAACAGTCCAGCCAATGTATATAGTCCGGCTGTCCGAGGACCCCTTAATCCAGGACTCCCTCAGCGACCAAATAAGAGGCGATGGGAGGGTAATGAATGCAGCTACTGTTTGGGTTCATCGTCTGGCTTAAATAAATGCGCAACATCACGTGTACCCGCGGGTGCACAAATTGTAACATACGTGTCTGCTTAAGTGGGTGTCACGTAACTGGTGTGTGTGTGTATGAGATTCTGAGAGACATAGTGCGTGTGTGCAACTCTACTCTACGGACATGTACTCAACCTTTTGCATCAGGATATAAGTATAATGGTGTTTACTTTAGCTAGTGATTTACGTGGCCATGTTAACGTGGTTGTGTAAAAAAATGTCACTTCCTGCTCGTGATTTGCATTATATAATTACAAGCAAGATGCTCGTGCATTACACGGAACATCAATATGCATTTTGTACAAAGCACCTATTGTGATTGACCCATGCAGGAGTAATCCCATGTGCAAAAACTAATGATATCTCGAGAATTTTATTGGAAAACTAGTATCTCGAGAATGTCATCAAAAAAATGAAAGATGAGAGATAAGGTGAGGAGGAGTGGAGCGTGGTGGTGACTGGTGGTCGG
The DNA here is from genome assembly GCF_002162155.2 of Triticum dicoccoides. NCBI lineage: Eukaryota > Viridiplantae > Streptophyta > Magnoliopsida > Poales > Poaceae > Triticum > Triticum dicoccoides. Next base: position 530,948,274 of record NC_041381.1, on the reverse strand, counting down.
AATGGGCGGAGGCATGGGGATGGACGACGCCAGCAGGCGGCAACGGCCACCATGCTAGATTGTTCCAGAGACTACCTTTTTTAGTTGCTCCGCAATGAGGTTGTGGGAGATAAGGATGTGGAGAGAGGTGCGGGTATCTTTTGTAAATTATCATAGTTTGCTTTCTATCCATCAGATATAGATCAAATGATTTATATTACAAGATGGCAGGCACACCATCATCACCAACTCGGTTTTTTATAAGGGTACAAATGATAAGTTTGCTAACTACTAAAGTTAAGTGGAATTAGTCCATGTTATACAAGTAAATTAAGGTGATTGTTTATCATTCGGGTAAGGTTGGATGAAGGGTGGTAGGAACAAATGCTCCGCCTAGAGCATGTGTGTGTGAGATGGAGTCTTAGTGTGTGTGTGTGTGTGTGTATTTGTGGGTGTGTG
>NC_041381.1:530929626-530947468 GCF_002162155.2 Triticum dicoccoides | reverse complement strand
TGTGTGTGTGTGTGTGTGTGTGAGAGAGAGAGAGAGATGGAGTCTGTGTGTGTGTGTGTGTGTGTGATGGAGTCTTAGTGTGTGTGTGTGTTTGTGTGGGGGGGGGCCTTTGAAGTTCTTTGTGTTGGTTTGAATAGATGAATCTGAGACTGTGTGATGCATATCGTATAATCATACCCGCGGATACTTTTGATGACATTACAGTATCTAGGTGACATTAGGGTTTTGGTTGATGTGTGTCTTAAGGTGTTATTTTACTATGAACTCTAGGGCTATTTGTGACACTTATAGGAATAGGCCAATGGATTGATCAGAAAGAATAACTTTGAGGTGGTTTCGTACCCTACAATAATCTCTTTGTTTTTTTCACTATTAGTGACTTTGGAGTGACTCGTTGTTGCATGTTGAGGGATCGTTATATGATCTATTTATGTAATCATTGTTGAGAGAACTTGCACTAGTGAAAGTATGAACCCTAGGCCTTGTTTCGAAGCATTGCAATACCGTTTTCGCTCACTTTTACCACTTGTTACCTTGCTGTTTTTATAATTTCAGGTTACAAAAACCTATATCTACCATCCATATTACACTTGTATCACCATCTCTTCGCCGAACTAGTGCACCTATACAATTTACCATTGTATTGGGTGTGTTGGGGACACAAGAGACTCTTTGTTATTTGGTTGCAGGGTTGTTTGAGAGAGACCATCTTCATCCTATGCCTCCCACGGATTGATAAACCTTAGGTCATCCACTTGAGGCAAATTTGCTACTGTCCTACAAACCTCTGCACTTGGAGGCCCAACAACGTCTACAAGAAGAAGGTTGTGTAGTAGATATCAATCACAAGACACCTGGGCGCGCCTGGAGGCCCAGGCGCGCCCTGGTGGGTTGTGCCCACCTCGGTGGCCTCCCGCACCGCCTCTTTGCTCTATCAATACCCCAATATTCCAGAAACCCTAGGGGAGTCGACGAAAATCAATTCTAGCTGCCGCAAGTTCCAGAACCACCAGATCCAATATAAACACCATCACGGAGGGGTTCATCATCCTCATTGGTGCCTCTCCGATGATGCGTGAGTAGTTCATTGTAGACCTACGGGTTCGTAGTTAGTAGCGAGATGGCTTCCTCTCTCTCTCTCTCTCTCTCTATCTATCTATCTATCTATCTATCTATCTATCTCTCTTGATTCTCAATACATTGGTCTCTTGGAGATCTATTTGATGTAACTCTTTTTGCGGTGTGTTTGTTGGGATCCGATGAACTTTGAGTTTATGATCATATCTATGTTTTATCCATGAAAGTTATTTGAGTCTTTTTATCTCTTATATGCATGATTACTTATAGCCTCGTATTTCTTCTTCAAATCTTTGGTTTAGTTAGGCCAACTAGATCGATTTTTCTTGCCAAGGGAAGAGGTGCTTTGTGATGGGTTCGATCTTACGGTGCTTGATCCCAGTGATAGAAGGGGAACCGACACGTATGTATCATTGCTATTAAGGATAACAAGATGGGGTCTATTTCTACATAAATAGATCTTGTCTACATCATGTCATTATTCTTATTGCATTACTTCGTTTTTCCATGAACTTAATACACTAGATGCATGCTGGATAGCGGTCGATGTGTGGAGTAATAGTAGTAGATGCAGGCAGGAGTCGGTCTACTAATCTTGGACGTGATGCCTATATAATGATCATTGCATGGATATCGTCATGATTATTTGAAGTTCTATCAATTGCCCAATAGTAATTTGTTTACCCACCGTATGCTATTTTTCTCGAGAGAAGCCACTAGTGAATTCTATGGCCCCGGGTCTCTTCTTTATTATATTTGCCTTTGAGATCTATTTTTATTCTCTTTTATTTTCAGATCTATTAATCCAAAAATACAAAATACCTTGCTGCAATTTTTAGTAATTTATTTTATCTCGCGTTCCCGCGAGATCTATTTATCCAATCTACTACAATTTTACCTATCGTTTTAACCATGAGGGATTGACAACCCCTCTCTTACGTCGGGTTGCAATTATTTGTTCTTTGTGTGCAGGAGTTGTTTACGTGGTTTTGCGTGGTTCTCCTACTGGTTCGATAACCTAATTGGTCTCATAACTGAGGGAAATACCTACCGTTGTTGTGCTGCATCATCCCTTCCTCTTTGGGGAAATACCGACGTAGTTCAAGCAAACATCACCTGCTAGTGTGCTTTAATAAAGGTGGCGGTCCTAGGGTTCCTCTTGTGCTAAGACAAAGATTTTTCTGATGCCTATCCTTCCTGATCTAGCCGAAGTGGCAGGTTATGGAAGGCTCCGCCGGCGAACTCCCATGGGCGTGTTATGCCTGGAGATTGCTGGATCGGGTGGGATTCATTCGTGCCCATTAGTTCTCCGTTAAGGAGTGAACGACGCGAATCTCTGCTATCTGTTGCCATCAGGAGATATTTAGCTCCATGGTGAAGTCAGAGGCGGAGAATGTCATGGAAGTCGAGATTGAAGGATTAGAAATGTTGATTGGAGCCTACGACGTTGAGGAACTTGCTTGGAGTTTCGGGATTCGTAGCAGCACTATGTAAGTGGGGTGACAAAACAGGTGAAGTTCAAAGTCTTGCCTATCAGGGTGAAAAATCCAAGGTCTGGCCTTAATTGGTTGTGCCTGGCAATGATCTTGTTGAAGGCATTGTTTTGAGAGCGAGGATTATCTCCGGGGTGAAAATTCAAGATCTACGATCTGGCGACGACGATGTTGGTGCACTGTTTCCTCCTTGGAGGCGTCGCTTTTGGAGAACCTGGACATCGGGTGTTGTCTTGGTGGTGGTTGTGCTGCTGCTGCAAGGTCAGGAACACTGTAGCGGGACTTTCTTTTTTTAGTTTCATCTTCTTCTTTTGGTTGTGTGCCTCATCATGTCATTGGGGCATTGTGTTGTTGCAGAGACTGGGTGTAATTGGTATCTTCGCGATATTAATATATACTCTTTATCGGGAAAAAGCGCTCTTCCTTTTCGATGAAATACCTTGGTCCACCTTTGTCGGTCAAGAGGCTAAAACATACCCACTTCCAACAAATTGAGGATAAGATTGCTACCCAGCTTGACCCTTGGATGGGAAAACATGTCCATTCCCCTTGAGGCCTTGTTCGGTTAGGCATGGATTGGAGGGGTTTGAAAGGGATTAAATCCCTTGCAAGTCAAAATCTCCCTCAAACCTCCCCAATCCTCTTCAATCCCTGTGGTCAGGGGATTAACCGAACATGGGCTGAAGGGTTTGTTGGATAAATTCGTCCTTACTGCCATTGCCATTTACTTCCAACGGCGCTAAATCTTCTGGTCTAAGTGTTGAACAAGATTGATGCTCCAATGCAGGCCTACTTATGGGCGGGGTGTGATAAGGTAATTGGAGGCAAATGCAAGATTAACTGGGATCAAGTTTGCAAATCCAAGCTCCAGGGAGGCCTTGATATCTTAAATCTGCAAAAGTTTGTTGATGCCCTCTGTATTCGATGGTTGTGGTTTGAATGGAAGGATCCATTTAAGCATTGGGTGGGGCTAGGGAACCTCTGTGATAGTGCTGGCCGTGATATCTTTGCGGCCGCTAGCAAAGTGGAGATTGTGATGGCCTTGGTGCTTCTTTCTGGGAGTCAGTCTGTCTTGAAGGGCTAAGGCCCAAAGATATTGCTCCTCGCATCTTCTTGCTGTCTAAAAGAAAGAACTGCTCAGTCCAAAAGGCGATTCACAAATTGAGTTCGTCAATTAACATCAACACGGGCATCTCCCTTCATCATCTAATTGAGTTCGTCAATCTATGGAAAAGCTCTCCCTCATCCACCTCAACCTGGATAGGGTGGATACCATCTCTTGAAACCTAACAAATGATGGCCACTACTCTGTTGCATCAGCCTACGAGGTCCAGTTCGGGGGCTTGGTTGACACGGAACTTGTGCAGACGGTCTGGAAGAATTGGGCCCCTCCAAAATGCATGTTTTTTGCTTGGCTTATTATCAACAACATGATTTGGATGGCGGACCAGCTGCAGCGACGAGAATAGCTTAATTGCAACTTTTGCCGCCTCTGTAAACATGTCCAAGAATCGGCGACACACCACCTCTTCCAATGCAGATACACAGCTAGAGTTTGGGATTTGATCTAGGTTTAGCTTGGTCTTCATGACGTGAACCTTCTGGAGTGGGGTCACATGAACTCAGCGTAGGAAGACGCAGTCCAGAAGGCCATTCATCTCCCTCATGCTACTCATTTCTTGTGAAATATGGAAGGAACGGAACGCAAGGGTTGATTTATTGTCGCAGGGATCAAAGAAGAGTGTAATTTGTGGCGTCTCGCTGGAGCAAAGCATTTGAGAAATTCAATGTTGCGAGAATGATGTTTTGTAATTCGGCCTTTGATCACAAACTCTAAACCTTCTTCCTCAATGAAAATGAAAAATCTTTTGCTGAGTTTAAAAAATAAGTACTGATGTGAATTGTTTTTCCCTTCGAGGAATGTACTTGAACAATAGATTTGTGAGGCAGCAACTGGCTGCAGCAAAGGATAGATGTTTTGCCCATGTCTCAAGCTCTCTGCCTAGTCTACGAAATTCCTTGCAAACACGGCAAGGCTGCTTCCGGTTGTATATAATGTGCGTACTCCTTTCGAGATGCCAACAATATATTCAACTTAACCATTTTCATCTTCAAGGACATCAAATTACGTTATCTTGGTGTTCAAAAGAATACTTGGATAAATCGCTGACGTATTACCTAAGTAATGTATACCAGAAAATTGTAATTTGTACAAGCAGCCCGTCTAGCTCAGTTGGTAGAGCCTTGGTCGTGGGTTCGAGCCCCACGGTGGGCGCCTGTTTTTTTTTTCTTTTTTGGTGTTTCTATTATTTTCGGCAACATTGGCTTTGCTTCAACTGACGCTAAAAGTTTTTGTATGTAATATTTAGAAGATTTCCTAAACATGTTTAGATATTACAAGCCACAGGGAATACATTTTTACAAATGCATCAAAACTAGGGATATGTCTTTACAAATTACATTGGCTTTGCTTCAACTGATGCTAAAAGTTTTTTGTATGTAATGGTCAGAAGATTTCCAAAGATATGAGTCAAAACAAGTACACAATCATGTCGTGGGTTCCTACAAAAACGCAAACCAGGCAAACTAATGCTCGCTTAGCCAATAAAATAAAAACTAATGCCTGAAATCTTCGTGAAACATGAAAATCATCTTGACATCGAAAATAGTTCACGCGCACACGGTTTGCCAAAGCAGAACTCATTTTCAGTTGCCCGTGCATGGAAGCTTGTGAAAATATGCAAGCCATTCAATATATCATATTCCAGAGAAAATTTGCATCACATCAACAAGACCAACCATTCAGCTGCTTGTGCAAAAGCACAAGCTAGGCCATCCCATCATGAATACAAATTACAAGAGAAAATTTGCAACAAGACCCACTGCCCTAGGAATAGCATCAGCAGCAGGCCGACTGTTAACAGGACAACTACAACTATGTCAACAACAGGCTGACAGTTCACAGTACAGTTACAACACCATCCATTGGGTCACGGATGGTGGTAGATTACGGCAGTCCATTCTGTGATTTTCAGGCAATAGTCCATTCCAGTGATCATTTGAAGATTCCTGTGGCTGTTTTCTGTATGATGTCTTGGATCTGTTTGATGCAGTATAGACAAGTGTTTAAGAGCGCTGTTTGTGCACATACATTGTACAAGAAAGATAACAAGAATATGTCAAAAAAGAAAGTCAGCAGAAGAGTTACTTGTTTTGTTGATAGACCTATATTCCCCAAGTCCGAAAGCTGCCAAATCACATTATGTTAAAAAGCTGACAAATACAGGTGACCTTCACATTCAGTATTAAGGATTTCATGGTACAGAAATCTTACAGATTGGAATGGTCTGGGCGAATCCTCCCGGAGCTCGAGAATGTACTCTGCTCTCTTTTCACCAATTCCCTGAAGAAGAAATGGGAAACATTAGTAGGAAAAGGACATGCCGCTATACCATTCATTAGAATATTATGAAATGTAAGGACCATACTTTTAGTTGCTGTAGCTCTTCCCTGCACCCATGGATAGGCCGAGCAAATAATTAGAAAGGATAAAAGATGCCTTGTGCGTTTAACAGGAGCCAACTACATAAATGAACTACAAAAAAATTGAGAGTTTAAACTTACTTGTTTGCAACATTTAAGAACTCGAGATATTGTTGGATAAGAGATTCCTGCGTAACATAAGAGATCTTTAGAGATTGGCCCTGAACTAAAACAGGTTGCTGATATACGAAATAGGAAAAAATCATGCAGACCTTTAGGTTAGATCCCAGTGCATTAAACTTATCAAGAGGTGTACCATCCGGATTCTTCTCAACTCCTATTGGAGTTTTGGGCTCCAATGAAGGAGGGCAATTGACATTACAAGGAGTCATCATGTTTGAAGGAATGGGAGACAGAGCTTTCCTGAGAGGAGATTCAGATTTGTCCTCTTTCCAAGGAGTTAACGAAGGGGGTACCTCTGCATTAAACATGTCATACGGCTCAGACTCTAACATGGAAACATAGATCAATTTCCAAAGTTATACAACAAGCAAACCGCAAGTAAATTGTGTGCGCTTACTTTTAATTGAATAGCAATATTTTGTAATTTAAACAGTTTCATTTCTGCATAAGTCCATTGCTGGTGCAACTTTCGGTTTGTAAATGTTTTTGCTCTGGACCATTATCTTTCTAATACAATGTCACAGAAGGCTCTTGTGTGTTCATTAGAGTTTTCCTTTTTCTTTCTTGGCTTACTGACCTTTGTACGGTCAGAATCTATATCCAATACAAATATATAACTCGTCTGTATATTTCAAACAACATACCTTTCTTAGTTGTCTTTACTTCATCTCGTCTTGGTGTGTTTTCAGCTGTTGTATGGACTGCTGAATCGAAAAGCACCCTGTGCGACAGAAGATAAAATGGCTCAGAGCTCGTAATTTCAGGTGGTCTATGTCAGACTTGCAGAGCCAAATTGGAGACACTGACTTTTTTATTTTAGCACCGTCTTGGTCCATTGCTTTAGCTCTACCAGAAACCCGGGCAGATAGCGGTTGTTTCATATGGCTCATCGAAGAAGGAGTCCTCCATCCAGTTGGGGAGAAAAGTCCATTCATTCTTTGGGTGCTCTTAGTTTTCGCCTTTGATTCCAGCCACAATTGCAATTTTGCTTCCATGTCCACCTTTACTTTTGGAGTGTGTTCCTTGCTTGCTGAAGCCATGTTGGTCACCATATGGCCTGAACGAGCAGCCATGCTTAATGTGTGGGCTGCCTCCTGGTATACCACAGGATTCTGTGACAAATGAAAAGCAATCAGCATGGATCTATACTCTGTGGGGTGAGACATCTTGACTGGTAACTCACCAGGCAAGCTATCATCACAGCACGGCTATTGCCTCCTAGCGAATCTTGCAGTATCCGGGTCAATCTACTCTCTCTGTAAGGTACCCGTGACTCATTCTTCTTGAGAGCTGAAATGACATTAGACAATGCAAACAGCGATGAATTGATCTTAGAGCTTTCTTGAAGGCGGATCCCTTCATTGCAAGCCCTTCTGTTGTCCTCATTTCCTGAAATGAAACCAACACAGCATGTCTTAAACTGGATGTCCAAAGCTTTATACGTTATATCCACCTTATTGCAGGGGGGTCGTACCAGCAAGGTCGATGAGGTTAAGCTTCCCTTTGACAGTATCATTACTGACCCTGATAGAAAGCACAGCGTGGCTTCTACTTGAAACATCGTTCAGGCCTGTGTGGGCGGCTTTCCGCCTCTGCACACCTATCGAGTAGACTTCCTGAAACTCCTCCATGGATCGCACGGGGACCTTAAACAATGAAAAGACAACAGTAAGCGCACTGCCTAAGGTACATTCCAGGAAACACGTAGACTCAAGGATAATGACCAAGCGCCAGCATATTACCCAAGCCAAGCCCTTGAGCTGTAGGTTACCAAATTTGTCATCCAGTGCCATGATCTCCTTTGCCTTGGGCTCGAGCAAGTCATAGCACCGTTCCATGTACACCTCGTAGTACGAGATCTCGACAAAGCACCACGTGCCGGTACAGCGCGCCAGGATTGTCGCGACCGACAAGGGGATGAGCCCTGGCAGATCTTCGCTCCCCTGCGTAGCAACAAGGTTTGTTTCAGAAAACAGGCTCGCAGTGTGGCGTTGCGACATTTCGACAAACAGGTTATGGGCAAGGCCGGGACAATGGAAACGGCACCTGCATGCTGTAGGTCTTGCCGCTGCCCGTTGCCCCATAGGCAAACACGGTCGCGTTGATGCCCTCGAAGATGCCCGGGATCAAGGCGCTGACCTCCTGGTCGAATACCTCGGAAACCCTGTCCTCCTTGCCGAAGTACGCGTCCACCTTGTAGCACTCGCTCCGGCTGCATGATCCAGGCACAAATCGGATTACCAGCGGAAGGATCACGAAACAGGCGAGCAAAAGAGGCAGAATTAGCCGTCGGCACAGCTACACTAAGAGTTAATCAAATCTCAAATCATGTTTCGCTTCCCTGACGGCTGCACCAGGAGGGAAGGGGGCTGCGAATTTTAGGAAATTGCCGGTGACTGCTCGATTAGCACAAGAACGACTCGAGGTGGGTACCTGGTGTGCTGATCCTTGAGCTGGACGGTGACCTCGCCGCCGGGGTGGTCGCCGATGAGGGAGACGCAGGGGGGCACCGCTGCCGAGCTGGCCTCCGAGGGGAGGAGCGGGCGCACCCGCAGCACGACACGCACTGGCTGCGAGGAGGAGGATGAGGAGGAGGCGGCGCTCGCCATTGGGGGGAGAGGCTGACGCGGTGCACGGGACGGGGCGGGGTCGAAGGCAGGGAGCAGATCGGGATGAGGCGAGGTTTTGGGTCAGTTGGGTGTCGTGGACCCTTTAGGGGAGCGAGGAGCACGGTGACCGTTGTGTAGCTGCCGGGGAAGCGGTTCGAATTTGAACACGGGAGGCGGGTCTGACGAAGGACGCGTGGGCGCGGTGAGCACGCGAGTTACTCGTGACTCGTGAGAGCATCTCGTCAAACATTCTACCCACGGTGTTTATTAAGCAAACTCCAACGCGTCGATCTAAATGAGCTATGATTTTGTCTAGTTTTTTGTTTGTTTGGGTCGGTCGTCCGTTCGACGTTTGCTCTTTTTTGATTTGGGCCGTCAGTGTGCCACGCGCCGACCCATATTTGTCGGCATGGCCGGCGTTTTTCAACTAAGTATGCACATATTTTACATTGAGAAATCTAACGACCAGTCGTCTGGACGTTTACAACAGATACGTACGCATCCCACGTTCCTGTTTTTTGTTTTTTGTTCCGCCGCGTGAAAAAAAATAGTGCTTGCTTGAGTGGGGATTCAAACTCTGCCCGCCTACTAGCATCACAACGAGGATAACCAACTGAGCTAACATCACTTCCTGCCCATTTGACGCAACTGAACATTTTATCCTTCTTTACTACCGCATTGGGAAAAGGCATTATATCTTTTGATTTTTTTTTCACTAGTGCGTCATGTTACTAACTATAGTGGGAGAGGCATACATGTTTCTAAATCATATTTCGAGAAATCTAACCATCAGTTGACTGGTGGTTAGCGTCAGGCACGGATGATTCTGTTCGATCGAGCGATTTTCTTTTTCTCCCGCGTCGCGTTCCATCGAGCGATTTTCTTTTCCTCCCGCGTCGTTGAACCATTTTTTTATGCACCGCTCGTACGAGTTCCCTCCACCGCCGGTCCCTCCGATTTTCCTTTCCTCCTGCGTCGCCGAACCATAATCTGCAACAAATTCGCACGACCTGCGTGGTGCGTAACTAACTCGCCTTAATCTCTCTGACTCCCGATTCTCAGGTGCGTAATTGACTCGCGTTAATCTCTTTGATTCCCGATTTTCAGGTGGTGAGTAATTAACTCGCGTTAATCTTTCTCGTCAAAAAATAGTGTGCCAACAGGATTCGATCCTTGTAACTTTTACAAGGTAACCCACTAGCCAACCACCTCACCTACGTTTCTTTTTTGTAAAAATGAAAGCAAATAGGCTTTTTAACCTGTCTCCTTTTCTATGTTTGCCCAAAAGTGAATGCAATATCCGATCTTTTCCGCACTTAAGTAGATTAGTTTACCAACTCGTCTCGAGTTGATGATACGATGGTAATTTTGGTGGGGGAGGTTGATGAAATATACCGTTGATAATTTTTATGTGTGTATAGCATGGTAACTCACACATCACATACCTGATAACTTATGTACTCGGTACTGATTACTTTGGCGATCGGGAGGGAGGCATTGATGAAATATCCCGGATCATTTTTGTGTGAATATCATGATAACTCACACATCACATACCTGATAAACTTATGTACCTCGATCCTGGTAACTTTGAGGGAAGTGGTGTTGATGAAATATCCCCAGTTACTCTGATGTGAACAACATGGTAACTCAGACATCAGAGACCCGATAACTTATGCACCCCAGTCCTAGTAACTTTGGCGAGAAGGGGTGCTGAAATATACCACTAATAATTTACGCATCGCAAACATGATAACTTTTTCCTCCGCCGGAGGGAGGGGTTTTCATGAAATATACTCTCGATAACTTCTGTGTAAATATGATGATAGTTTACGCATCACTGTCCTGATAACTTTTATGCAAATAACATGATAACTCATACATCGTAGACATGATAAATTATGTACCCAGTCCTGGTAACTTTGTCGGTGGGGGCAGGGGTGGGGGGAGTCGTTGAAACATACCACGGTAACTTCCATGCAAATAACATGATAAATCACACATCGTAGACATGATAAATCACACATCGTAGACATGATAAATTATGTACCCAGTCCTGGTAACTTTGTCGATGGGGGTAGGGGTGGAAGGAGTTGTTGAACCATACCACGATAACTCTTATGCAAATAACATGATAACTCACACATCACAGACTTGATAACTTATGTACCCGATCCTGGTAATATGGCGACTGTGGCGGGGGGGAGGGGGCGGGGGTGATGCCCCTCTAATTTCTGTGTAAATAACATTGTAATAGAAACATACAAAATTGATAACTCCCATACAAACGCCACTATAACTTTTGACCTGGAACTTTTTTGTTGAAAAACACACACCCGATAATTTCTGTGTAAATAACATGATGATGTATCATCGCAGACTTGAAACTAATATTTTACGTTTAAATACCATGGTGTCTTTCATCCAAGGGAAAAAAGTTTTTGAAACATTTCACCGGTAATTTCTATGTTAAATTACCATACTTTCCCATGCTTTTAACCTTCTCGTACTGTAGTTACCAGCCTTATCATGGTATAGTTATCATGTTACTCAGATCATAGTTATCACGCTGGTCATTGCCAAAGTTACCAAGCCAAACTTTATTTTTTCTTTTGATATGGCAGAAATAAGAAAGGTTCAAATAACATTGTCATTCTATAATAGACAACAACAAAAGGTGGCTTAGTTGGTTATTAGGCTTGATAGGTATTACATAGACTTGGGTTCGAATCCTCTTTCAAGCACTTTTATTTTCTTTTCATATTATGCAGCGAAAAACCAGAAAAAACCACTAGCAATTTACTACGGTTTTTGAGAGAAGGAAAAAAATCAGTGGAAGCGGGAGGAACGACGCAGCGGGGCGAGCGGAAGGATCGATCGAAGGTCGTGCGGATCTGTTGCTAACCACCAGTCGACTTGGTGGTTAGCACAGTCCATTTTACATATATAGTTTCACAAGAAAAAAATAACATAGTTTCCACAATCAAATAAAACATAGTTTCACAACCAAATAAATTTAGCATAGTTTTACAAGCCGAATAAAACTAAAATGTCTTAAATACATTTGAAAAAAGATACATCTATTGGTTGCCAACATGAGCCCGCATATGCTCAACCAAATCATTTTGCAGTTGCATGTGAGTTCTCCAATCACGCATTTCATGATGAAATTGGGTGAACTATGCAAACCTTGCCGCTCCTCCATGCTCAGGCACAACATTCTCACTGTGAAACTGAAACCCATGATCGTGGATATGTTCCGGGTGCTCATCCTCTATGATCATATTGTGCATGGTCACGCAAGCAGTCATCACCTCCCAGAACTTCTTGATGCTTCAAGTCCTAGCAGAATATTGAACGATACCCTATCGAGATGTAGAACACCAAAGGCATGCTCGACGACCTTCCTGGCACTCTCTTGCTCTTGGGAAAATCTTTTCCTCTTCTCTCCGACAGGGTTGGGAATTGTCTTCACAATAGTGGTTCACTGAGGATAGATACCGTCACCAAGGTAGTATCCTTTGTCGTAGTTGTGACTGTTGATAGTAACATTCACCGGCGGATTGTTGCCTTCGGCAAGCCTTGCAAAAACTGGCGAGCGTTGAAGCATGTTGATTGTGCGATCCGGCCATGCCGAAGAAAGAGTGTCAGATCCAAAGATCTTGTGAGGCCATGGCCTCAAGTATGACAGCGCAAGCCCTGACATGGCCCTTATACTGCCCTTGCCAAGCAGAAGGGCAATTCTTCCACTCCCAGTGCATGCAGTCTACGCTGCCAAGCATCCCTGGGAAGCCCCTGCTAGCATTCATCGCCAACAAGCGGGTTGTATCTTGAGCAGTCGGCTTTCTCAAGTACTCAGGGTCAAACACAACAATCACAGTCTTGCATAACGTGTACATGGAGTCTAGGCATGTAGACTCGCTCATACAGACGTACTCATCAATGAGATCACCGGACACTCTGTATGCAAGCATCCGGATGGCTGTAGTGCATTTCTGATAAGATGAGGAGCCAATCTTTCCAAGGACACCCTCTTTGCACACGAAATAATTATCGTGTCCAACAAACACCTCTCTAATATGGTTGAAAAGATGCCTACCCATATGGAAACACCGCCGGAATTTCTGATGTTTGAACGACGGGCTGGTTGTCTCAAAGTAGTCCTTCCAAAGAAGGAAATGGACGCTCTCTCGGCTGCGATTCAGCGTCGGAAGGTGCCCCGGGATCGAGCCATGGAAAAACGACCGCTGGCTATTAAGGTGGTGATGGACCAACACGGCAGCCAAGATCTCCTCATCATCGAACCAGGAATCATCAGAGTCGCCAAGGAAATTGTGGGAAAAGAACTCGTCGACGGAGTCCATTTTGTACCTTGGCAAACTATTGAACAGCTTGTGGGCGTCGACGAAGAAGATGGTTGGCGAAGAGATGCGCGCCTCCCTTGGACAAGGTGGCTGGCCTAGTGGCGACCGACGAGCGTGCCGACGTCAAGACAACGGCATTGTCGGATGGAGGAGCTGGCCCGGATGGGGAGGCGGCTTCTTGCTCGCGGTGGGGGTGGGAAGCTTCAATGCCCCGACGGCGAGCCAGTGGTGGCTGCGACGTGGGAGGTGGCGGCGACGTGGGAGGTGTGTCAACACCGGCTGTTGGCAGGGGCACCGGAAATGGGCTGCGGCGGTGACGGGGCGGAGGCGGACGAGGGTTTGTTGTCAATATGGGGTGGGAGAGGATGGCCAATGTGCCACCGACTAGTGGGCCACAGGGAGGAGTAGGTGCGCGCCGCGCACGTCCGCTTCGTGTCTGTGCCGACACAAATGAGGTTCAAAATTGGGTCGGGAATGGGTCGACAGGCGGAGGAAAAACGAACACGCATCCATTTGGGTCGGTGCGTTGGGCCAACTTTTCTGTCCACGCTGACCCAAACTGACGCGCGCGGACGAAATGAGTCAGCGTGTTGGAGTTGCCCTTAGTCCCTTTTATTCTATTTCCAACTTTAATTGTGAATTTATTTTTTTACGAAAAACATCAGATCTGTTGTAAAGATTCATAGAAAGTACAACGGACCTCAGACATAATAAAAATTACATCAAGATCCATGGACCACCGAACAATCATTGCCACCGCCAAAAAGACGCGCCATTGTCGCCGCTCCCATACTAGAGCCGGCATGGCCTTGCCGATGGCAGCCTGGAAGTCTCCGTGCACGTACCCTTAAGGACCAGCTCCCTGGAGCCGTTGTCGTCGCCATTGAAATTTTGAATCAATCTAAAAAACCTGACACCAAGTCTCGCCATTACTTACGCACCACAAGAAATCCTAACCTCGCCGCCCCAAGGACCTGACAGGAATCTACATTATGACACGGTGAATGGCTCAGTCTCACTAGCCGTGGAGCATTGGGTGCTAGCCGGGTAATATGGACTTTGAAAGATCTGGTCGGATTCAACATAATTGAATCAAAGTCCAGATAAGGTCCGAGTCGAACAGACCCGACAATGAGACACAATAATAGGTCACATGTGAGTCTCTAGTACGATATACATTCTATGTCCTAAGACCTGAGCCATCACATGTACTCGGGATGGTGACAGACATGCTTTGGGCCGACCAATCGCTACTCCATAACTTAGTAGTTATAATTGTATGTTTCGGACTTGTCCAGGCCCATGCTGCAAGACATGGTTGAGCAAGATGAGATTTGCCCATCCGATTAAGAGAGATATACTCTGGGCCATTCGTGTGATCCGACCAAGATAAGCATGGCCATGCGACAAGTATTATGAGATAATCCAGTTAGTGGTTGGCATCACTGGAACAAGAAAGATGTCAGGCTAGCACAAAGATTACAGACTCGCCTTGAGCCTGACAACATATATCGTGTGGCAAAGAGAACAAAAGTGTGACATGTTGCATCGGTTCGCCAACCGGCTTTATCGTCTACTTGGTGGTCGGCATGCCTTACTAGAGGCCGCTACCAGCCGAGCAGGTGGGAGGTGATCCGACCTGCAACCAAGTCGACTTGAACCTAAGGGTCATGCGCTTAAGGGAAGGAACATGTGAGACCGGATCCGACTCCATGACTACTCGGACTCGGAATCCGTCTGAATAAAATTTGGGTTTAGGGTCCGTGTGAGGCCCAAGTGTTAAGCCCGTGACGGGTGTCTATATATAGGGGAGGTGCACATACTGTTTCAATTGATCGCTTTGGCACTGTGACGCCCCCGATTCAATCGTACACTAATCATGCACGCAAATGTGTACGATCAAGATCAGGGACTCACGGGAAGATATCACAACACAACTCTAAAACATAAATAAGTCATACAAGCATCATAATACAAGCCAGGGGCCGCGAGGGCTCGAATACAAGTGCTCGATCATGGACGAGTCAGCGGAAGCAACAATATCTGAGTACAGACATAAGTTAAACAAGTTGCCATAAGATGGCTAGCACAAACTGGGATACAGATCGAAAGAGGCGCAGGCCTCCTGCCTAGGATCCTCCTAACTACTCTTGGTCGTCGGCAACGGGCTGCACGTAGTAGTAGGCACCTCCAGTGTAGTAGTCGTCGTCGACGGTGGCGTCTGGCTCCAAGGCTCCAGCATCTGGTTGCGACAACCAGGAAGGAAGGAAAGGGGAAAAAGGAGGGAGAAAGCAACTGTGAGTACTCATCCAAAGTACTCGCAAGCAAGGAGCTACACTACATATGCATGGGTATATGTGTAAAGAGGCCATATCAGTGGACTGAACTGCAGAATGCCAGAATAAGAGGGGGATAGCTAATCCCGTCGAAGACTACGCATCTGGCAGCCTCCGTCTTGCAGCATGTAGAAGAGAGTAGATTGAAGTCCTCCAAGTAGCATCTCCAAGTAGCATATCCAGGTAGCATCTCCAAGCGCATCTCCAGTCGCATCGCATAGCATAATCCTACCCGGCGATCCTCTCCTCGTCGCCCTGCGGAAAAGCGATCACCGGGTTGTCTGTGGAACTTGGAAGGGTGTGTTTTATTAAGTATCCGGTTCTAGTTGTCATAAGGTCAAGGTACAACTCCAAGTCGTCCTGTTACCGAAGATCACGGCTATTCGAATAGATTAACTTCCCTGCAGGGGTGCACCACATAGCCCAACACGCTCGATCCCATTTGGCCGGACACACTTTCCTGGGTCATGCCCGGCCTCGGAAGATCAACACGTCGCAGCCCCACCTAGGCAAAACAGAGAGGCCAGCACGCCGGTCTAAACCTAAGCGCACAGGGGTCTGGGCCCATCGCCCATAGCACACCTGCACGTTGCGAGGGCGGCCGGAAGCAGAACTAGCCCCCTTAATACAAGAGCAGGCTTACGTTCCAATCCGGCGCGCGCCGCTCCGTCGCTGACGTCTGAAGTGCTTCGGCTGATACCACGACGTCGGGATACCCATAACTACTCCCACGTAGATGGTTAGTGCGTATAGGCTCGTAGCCAGACTCAGATCAAATACCAAGATCTCGTTAAGCGTGTTAAGTATCCGCGAACGCCGAACAGGACCGGGCCCACCTGTCTCCTAGGTGGTCTCAACCTGCCCTGTCGCTCCGCCACAAGTAACAGTCGGGGGCCGTCGGGAACCCAGGCCCACCTCTACCGGGGTGGAGCCACCTGTCCTTTCAGCCCCCAACTCCGAACAGTATCACAGGTAATGTAACAGTGTAAAGTATATAGTATATGCCCGTGATCACCTCCCGAAGTGATCACAGCCCAGTAGTATAGCATGGCAGACGGACAAGAGTGTAGGCCCACTGATGGAACACTAGCATCCTATACTAAGCATTTAGGATTGCGGGTAAGGTATCAATGACTGTAGCAGCAATGACAGGCTATGCATCAGAATAGGATTAACGGAAAGCAGTAACATGCTACACTACTCTAATGCAAGCAGTATAGAGAAGAGTAGGCGATATCTGGTGATCAAAGGGGGGGCTTGCCTGGTTGCTCTGGCAAGAGAGAGGGGTCGTCAACTCCGTAGTCGAACTGGGCAGCAGCAGCGTCGGTCTCGTAGTCTACCGGAGAGAAGAGGGGGAAGAAATAATGAATACAGAGCAAACAAAGCATCACAAAATATAACAAGGCAATACGCGGTGTTCGGTGTGCCCTAACGCGGTAGTAGGTGATACCGTGAAGGGGGGAAAACATCCGGGAAAGTATTCCCGGTGTTTCGTGTTTTCGGGCAGAGGAGCCGGAGGGGGCAAGTTGCGGGTTCGATAGGTTAGAGGGGTGTGGCGGATGAACGGACTGCGTATCCGGAATCGTCTCGTCGTTCTGAGCAACTTTCATGTTGAAAATATTTTAATCCGAGTTACGGATTAAAAGATATGATTTTCTAAAGATTATATTAATTTCTGAAATTTAATTAATTAATTATTTAATTCGAAAATGAATTTATGACGCTAGCATGATGTCATGCTGACGTCAGCAGTCAACAGGGTTGACTTGGTCAACCTGACATGTGGGTCCAGTGGGACCCACCTGTCATTCTCTATTTAGGTTAATTAGGGTTTAGGTTAATTAGTTAGCTTAATTAACTGTTTAGTTTAATTTGTGATTAGGTTAATCTAATCAGGATTAATTAACTTAATTAATTACTTGATTAATTAATTGATATTTTAATTATTTTAGTTATTATTCATTTATTTATTTAATATATTTTTATATTTATATATATATATATATATTTAATGTTCTAGGGGCTGGGCCCCACTTGTCTGTGGCCCGGGGGCCTAGCGGGCGCTGGGTACGGGGTGCGGGCACGCGCCCGAGTCCACCTGGGATGGGGGTCGACGGGCGGCTGTGCGGGCGTAGCCCACCCAGGCGGCGAGGGAGAGCTGGGCGCGGGCACCGGCGGCCAGGGACAGAGAGGAGGGGAGGGTTCAGGGGCCGGCGTCGCCGGAGGGAGAGGAGGCCGGGGTTGGAGGCGATTCGGTGGAGGGCCGGCGACGGCGTGCAGGGGACGGCGCACGGGCT
>NC_041381.1:530927607-530928563 GCF_002162155.2 Triticum dicoccoides | reverse complement strand
AAGAAGTTTCAAGCGGATAGGCAATCGTTCATTGCCTGCAACAGAGTGTGAATGGGGTTCAGAGCAACGGGAATAAGTATTGTGTCCGATACCAGAATTGATCAACAGGCAAGTGGCCCGTGAATTACATACAAAGTCAAGCACGAGGAATAACGCTGACAACAGGGTGTACAGGAGAGTCAGGTTTCGATCCTGTGGAACGGTGGGTTATGGGCCCACCATGTGGGTTAAAAGTAGGAAGGCGCTAATATTTGCACGGTCAAGATAATAAGGTATGTCAGAGGATAGCCTGTCGGTTTTGTTGTCAACAATGTCGGTACCAAGGGCGAGGGACGAAGAGAACCATTTCCCTGCTCGTTGAACGAGGCGGACCATTAGGCAAAGTTCTCGTCCATCGGTGGCTACCGAAATGTCATCAACAATAGTAACAGGTCCTTGCTGACAGAATTGTACACCGAGGAGTTTACATAAGCAGTAGAATATTGCTGCTTAGATCATATAGATCACAAGAAAGGTTCAAACAGACCCATGGAAAGGAAAATGTGATCATTAGGTTAAACAGAACAATGGAAAGGAAAAATGTGTTTAAACACATATTTCGGGGGTATATCCTTCCCAAGGACAAGCAGAGCATGATATCCATGACAGGATATAATGTAGAAAACCCTTTAGGTAAGGGGGGAGAAATTTCATGACATTACCCATACAACGGGGTTCGGATAATTGAGCAAGAAACATTTAGCATTGGGCTTCGGATGTTCTTGTTGAAAATCAGAGTATCGCAGACATGCTTCGAGATAGCATTGACATGGCCTTCAGGTGAAGATCAGACTTTGGAATCACGAAGGATCCATCTGGAATAACTTGTAGAATCAGTATTACAATTCCCACATGGATGAATGGATAACCCTGCTGAAAAGGAATCTATAATGATAGGTCCTCCAGCCGGGGGGGGG
>NC_041381.1:530921813-530927577 GCF_002162155.2 Triticum dicoccoides | reverse complement strand
GGTGCTAGGCATGACATCAGATTACCGGGTCACCAAAGAATCAACATCATAACTCTCGGAAAGTTGTCCCAACCATCATATCTGACCGAGATTCATATCCAATTGGTGTCATGATACCTCAAACTCAGGATGCCTGAGAAGAAAAGGTGCAACACAATTGACGAGTTGACATTGTAAGATTTTCAGGAAATGAACTATGGAAGCGAGTTCCGAAACAAGAGTTCATCATTAAACCAAGGAGGGGATGAGAAGGTGGCTGATGGGCTCAGCGACAATTCATCGAGAATTCCAAACTGATGGATTTCCACGATAATGTGAACAAGAGGATGACATTTGTCAGCTCAAATGGTATAATGATGTATGCTCGAGGAAAACATACACAATTAAACATTGGTTGAAAGGTGCACCCGAAATATGGGCTGGATTGCACGACCAACGTCGGAATGGTGATTCAATAATCAATAGTCTAAGAATTTCACTTCAAAGCAAGAGGCTTGCTAGAAGTTTTGAATTCACACGTCATAGCTCAATTGCCGGTATTCCGGTTGAAAACAATACGGGGGCCAAGGAATGAACGAAGATGGCAAGAAGTATTATGATATCAAGAATTCTTAAGAGGTGGTGAAATTCTCACCACATTCTTGACAAAAAGAGATGGTAATACTTCCGAGGTAAGGAAGATCAACTGCTGGGTAGCAGGGATCTCAAGGTTTACACAAAACACGAACAAGTTGTGTTGAACGGAAGGCAATAAAGTGGTCGATGAGAACAGGAATCATCGAGGGGCAAGGATGGTATTACCCATCATGAATTCAATTGAATTCCTGGAAGAGCTCATAAGGTTGATGATGATCACGACACAATTGTCGAGAGATTTCATGCAGATGTAGTCAACCAGCGACGACATCAAGTCAAAGGAATGATGAAGCAAGAGGTTATTGGAACCACAGTTACGACCCAAACTCGAACTCAAGCTTGTTGTTTAAGGTGAAATGATATGACGATGAGGATCGACGTAAAGTTAGTTCATCGTCGAAGATTGGTGCTCCGAGAATAAGGACTAGGTAGCACAGTTAGAATCGTCACGACAATGATATAGCCAAACAGGCTAGGAATGGCGTGATCGGGTACAAACTCGTACTTATAGAAGCTTACTGAAGAGTTGTTGAACCGTAAGGCGGACTCGGTTCAGTTATCGGTGTCTTTGAGTGTTCAGTAACTCAGAGCCCGCGAAAAATTGGAATCAGTGGGAAGGTAGCACTTGATGAAGAACTCATAAGGAGTTATGAAGTTCCATGATAATCTCGAGATACCAGGGGGGTAATACTCGACACAAGATCAAAGTAAAGGTGGGACTGGTGTATTGATCCATAGAAGACAATTGTTTTAACTTGTCCGAGAAATGAGATCAAAGAAGAACAATCATGGTCGGAACCACGGTTGCAAAAGGCCAGATCCTAGATATAAGATGAACTTATACCAAAGGAATAATTTATTTCAAAGAAGCTTTAATGATAGATCTACATCGTGTCCATGGGCATGAACACAAGTTCAAGGTCGACTCCCACTTCTCCAATGCATAACCTTTCATTCACTTCTCACGTTCGATGAAGTTGCAGTGTTGAAATTTTATCTGGTGAAGCACCAGAAGAGTATGACTCGTGAAAACTTTCGGGTTCACACGGTTTAGAGAAGGCATATGTTCCACCCACAGGGGCTTCTTAGAAACGTATATCACAAGTTTCAAGAGTAAATAACACAAGCTCGAAAGTAGAGCAAGGTTGAGAAAGTAGATGATACAATTACCAAGGGCATTATGTATCCAAGGGAAGGCTCACAAGGTTATTGAATATGAAGGATGCTGACGGATAAAATCCAACAATGGGCCTGATGGTCCACAAGGGATCTGACGTGAGCATCGGTACTCAACTAGAGGAAGCAATTTATAGAAACAACTGACTAACTCATTTGTCAAATGCAAAGGAAATATGATTTCCAAATCAAGGGATCAGAAGCAATGCTCTGATTAGGGATGGATAAGTTGAATAGCCTTATGGTACAATCAACGACAATTGGATTGGTCGAGAACCAATCCCAGTTAAAAGAATGGCAGCTCAGCCGGAAAAGTAACTTATAAGGATCAAAGATGATTGCGTGCATTCGCAAACATATTGAGTCAACAGACTCAAAAATGATAATGACAAGGAATGTCAATAAGACTACGAGAGTTATGGGATTAACCATAAGGCAAGCAAGCAAGAATTTCAAGAGCCAAAGGCTCCAGAGGATTTTCGGAAGATCGAATATTATTTTGAAGACTTTTGTGAAACACAAGAACAACTGAGGATGAGCGGATACTCGGCAAGCGCGAGTAATTATCCGTAGGGGTACTCATGCAGCAAGGAACTGCAGGGCAGTAAGCGTAAAGAATTCTCGGAATACCGAAGAGTATTTTAGGACATTTTGTAATAACAAGAGCAACTGGGGATGACAATATGAACGATAGGTGTAAGTAGTTATCCAGAGGGATTTATCGATGGAAGTGAATTGCAAAAGCGATGGCACATAGTCTCGAGAGCACATCGTAGAGTATCTTCGGAATCTTCTGGTGCAGCAGGCGGTCATCGGTAACAAGTGGCTCTCCGGGAGAAAGTACTTGCGAGAACCTAAAGTTAGTTTTGTTTTTAGCGAAATCATTTAACCCGAATAGAAGAGAGCTCAGAGTCCCAGAGTAAAGGTCGAGGAGTAAAAGATCCTACTACCACCCAATGGCGACGTGGGCCCGTAAGGCACACAGCCAAGTTAGTAAAAGTTTTGCAATGTCTAGACTCGACTTCGGCCAAGAAGTGTGAAAGGGGGATTCCTACAGGCAGTCGGCTCTGATACCAACTTGTGACGCCCCCGATTCAATCGTACACTAATCATGCACGCAAATGTGTACGATCAAGATCAGGGACTCACGGGAAGATATCACAACACAACTCTAAAACATAAATAAGTCATACAAGCATCATAATACAAGCCAGGGGCCGCGAGGGCTCGAATACAAGTGCTCGATCATGGACGAGTCAGCGGAAGCAACAATATCTGAGTACAGACATAAGTTAAACAAGTTGCCATAAGATGGCTAGCACAAACTGGGATACAGATCGAAAGAGGCGCAGGCCTCCTGCCTAGGATCCTCCTAACTACTCTTGGTCGTCGGCAACGGGCTGCACGTAGTAGTAGGCACCTCCAGTGTAGTAGTCGTCGTCGACGGTGGCGTCTGGCTCCAAGGCTCCAGCATCTGGTTGCGACAACCAGGAAGGAAGGAAAGGGGAAAAAGGGGGGAGAAAGCAACTGTGAGTACTCATCCAAAGTACTCGCAAGCAAGGAGCTACACTACATATGCATGGGTATATGTGTAAAGAGGCCATATCAGTGGACTGAACTGCAGAATGCCAGAATAAGAGGGGGATAGCTAATCCCGTCGAAGACTACGCTTCTGGCAGCCTCCGTCTTGCAGCATGTAGAAGAGAGTAGATTGAAGTCCTCCAAGTAGCATCTCCAAGTAGCATATCCAGGTAGCATCTCCAAGCGCATCTCCAGTCGCATCGCATAGCATAATCCTACCCGGCGATCCTCTCCTCGTCGCCCTGCGGAAAAGCGATCACCGGGTTGTCTGTGGAACTTGGAAGGGTGTGTTTTATTAAGTATCCGGTTCTAGTTGTCATAAGGTCAAGGTACAACTCCAAGTCGTCCTGTTACCGAAGATCACGGCTATTCGAATAGATTAACTTCCCTGCAGGGGTGCACCACATAGCCCAACACGCTCGATCCCATTTGGCCGGACACACTTTCCTGGGTCATGCCCGGCCTCGGAAGATCAACACGTCGCAGCCCCACCTAGGCAAAACAGAGAGGCCAGCACGCCGGTCTAAACCTAAGCGCACAGGGGTCTGGGCCCATCGCCCATAGCACACCTGCATGTTGCGAGGGCGGCCGGAAGCAGAACTAGCCCCCTTAATACAAGAGCAGGCTTACGTTCCAATCCGGCGCGCGCCGCTCCGTCGCTGACGTCTGAAGTGCTTCGGCTGATACCACGACGTCGGGATACCCATAACTACTCCCACGTAGATGGTTAGTGCGTATAGGCTCGTAGCCAGACTCAGATCAAATACCAAGATCTCGTTAAGCGTGTTAAGTATCCGCGAACGCCGAACAGGACCAGGCCCACCTGTCTTCTAGGTGGTCTCAACCTGCCCTGTCGCTCCGCCACAAGTAACAGTCGGGGGCCGTCGGGAACCCAGGCCCACCTCTATCGGGGTGGAGCCACCTGTCCTTTCAGCCCCCAACTCCGAACAGTATCACAGGTAATGTAACAGTGTAAAGTATATAGTATATGCCCGTGATCACCTCCCGAAGTGATCACAGCCCAGTAGTATAGCATGGCAGACGGACAAGAGTGTAGGCCCACTGATGGAACACTAGCATCCTATACTAAGCATTTAGGATTGCGGGTAAGGTATCAATGACTTTAGCAGCAATGACAGGCTATGCATCAGAATAGGATTAACGGAAAGCAGTAACATGCTACACTACTCTAATGCAAGCAGTATAGAGAAGAGTAGGCGATATCTGGTGATCAAAGGGGGGGCTTGCCTGGTTGCTCTGGCAAGAGAGAGGGGTCGTCAACTCCGTAGTCGAACTGGGCAGCAGCAACGTCGGTCTCGTAGTCTACCGGAGAGAAGAGGGGGAAGAAATAATGAATACAGAGCAAACAAAGCATCACAAAATATAACAAGGCAATACGCGGTGTTCGGTGTGCCCTAACGCGGTAGTAGGTGATACCGTGAAGGGGGGAAAACATCCGGGAAAGTATTCCCGGTGTTTCGTGTTTTCGGGCAGAGGAGCCGGAGGGGGAAAGTTGCGGGTTCGATAGGTTAGAGGGGTGTGGCGGACGAACGGACTGCGTATCCGGAATCGTCTCGTCGTTCTGAGCAACTTTCATGTTGAAAATATTTTAATCCGAGTTACGGATTAAAAGATATGATTTTCTAAAGATTATATTAATTTCTGAAATTTAATTAATTAATTATTTAATTCGAAAATGAATTTATGACGTCAGCATGATGTCATGCTGACGTCAGCAGTCAACAGGGTTGACTTGGTCAACCTGACATGTGGGTCCAGTGGGACCCACCTGTCATTCTCTATTTAGGTTAATTAGGGTTTAGGTTAATTAGTTAGCTTAATTAACTGTTTAGTTTAATTTGTGATTAGGTTAATCTAATCAGGATTAATTAACTTAATTAATTACTTGATTAATTAATTGATATTTTAATTATTTTAGTTATTATTCATTTATTTATTTAATATATTTTTATATTTTTATATATATATATATATTTTTAATGTTCTAGGGGCTGGGCCCCACTTGTTTGTGGCCCGGGGGCCTAGCGGGCGCTGGGTACGGGGTGCGGGCACGCGCCCGAGTCCACCTGGGATGGGGGTCGACGGGCGGCTGTGCGGGCGTAGCCCACCCAGGCGGCGAGGGAGAGCTGGGCGCGGGCACCGGCGGCCAGGGACAGAGAGGAGGGGAGGGTTCAGGGGCCGGCGTCGCCGGAGGGAGAGGAGGCCGGGGTTGGAGGCGATTCGGTGGAGGGCCGGCGACGGCGTGCAGGGGACGGCGCACGGGCTCGGGAGGCGGGACGAGGCCCGTGCGTGAAGGAGGACGCGGCCGTGCGTGGCCGTGCATGCGAAGGCGCGGCCCGGGGCGTGCGGG
>NC_041381.1:530911703-530920897 GCF_002162155.2 Triticum dicoccoides | reverse complement strand
TTTTTTTATTCTATTTCTTTTCAGTTTTCTTTTATTTTTGTTTTATAAAATATAAAAGTTGTATCTTAAATAGTAACACTAATTATACCTCTGCCACAAAAAGGTTTAACCCCCAAATAATATAGTTTAGTATTTTATAAAATACCAACACATTTATTTATTTGTTTTACCGACAGTTTTAATTAATTGAATGCATTTAGACATTTTATAAAAATGTGGTTCCTCCACCAACATTACTTATGAATTATTTGTTACATTTAGAACATTTTAGTTTTGACTTTTGAAAACTTTAACTGTTTGACTTGATTTTAAATTTGAATTCAAACCGTTTTTGAACCATCGCAAGAGTAATAACAGTAACCGAGGGGACGTGGCATCATTAGCGTGGAATTACTGTAGCATGATTACCCGGGCGTCACAGGCACCTATTGGGATCTAGGGTAGGGTGTGTCGACTGCAAATTTAAAATTTTCCTACACGCAGAACAAACAGGAACATGCTACGGGAGATGGATCACGGATCATTACTCTCCTCCTTGTCCGATCTCCCTCGAACAGCCAGTCGTCTAATCCTACGTACACTCATACAGGTTCGCCAGAGCAGCGCAAGTGCACCGCCTCTAATGGTATTCGCACGTGTAGGACAAACACCATGCGGCGGACTGCTAGGTCCCGATCACACAGTCCACAGCGAGTGGAGGTGGCTATTCGCAACACATGCAAAGCCCTAGTGGTAGCGCCAAAGTGATCAACCAAATGAGTGTGCCATACCTCCACTTTATACAAGCATCAGCTGCGGGCTCAACACTTAGGCCTCGCATGGATCCTAAAGCCCAAAGTCTGTTCGGCCGCATCCGAGTTCGAGTAGGATCAGACCTGACTCGTGGAGTCGGATCTGCCTCTCAGGTTTCTTCCCTCAAGCGCGTGACCCCTTAGGTTCTCATTCACTTGGTCGCGAGTCAGATCACATCCGGCTCGGCTAGTAGGTAGCGGCCTCTAGCAAAGCGTGCCGACTCCGAGTGTCTGATGAAGCTGGTTAGGCGAACCTGTACATCACACTTCTGTTCCTTTTTCCACATGATATATTTTGTCGGACTCAAGGCGAGTATGTCATCCTTGTGCTAGCCCGACCTCTTTCTCGCTCCAGTGATACCAACCACAAATTGGGTTATCTCATAATTCTATTCGCATGGCCATGCTTATCTTGGTCGGATCATATGAGGTGCCCAAAGTATATCTCTCCTGATCGGAGGGGCAAATCCCATCTTGCTCGACCATGTCTTGCAGCATAGGTTTGGACAAGCCCGAAACCAACCTTTGTAACTACCTAGTCACGGAGTAGCGTTTCGTCGGCCCAAAGCAAGTCTGTCACCATCCCGAGTGCATGCACCAGCTCAGGTCTTAGGACATAGAACGTATGTTGTATTAGAGAGTCACATATGACATATCGCTGCGTCTCATAGCTGGGTCTGTCCAACTCAGACCTTATCTCGACTCGGATCCAACTATGTCAGATCGACCAGATCCTTCCGAGTCCATATTATCCGGTTAGCATCCAATGCTCCATGGCTAGTGAGACCGAGCCATCCACCGTGTCATACGCTAGTCTAGTCGGTTGCGTGTCCACACAACCCTTTCAACTAGGTACCTTTTAGGACAGTCATCATACAATGCATAGTCCCACAAACAAGTCACGTACATGTTGATACACATCATTGATAACATCCAAGGACTATCTTTATTCATAAACACATTAGAAATATCATCGTACATGATTGCTTATAGGGCTATCTCCAACAGCACCGTCATTAGGTCTTTGCATGTGTTGCAACTAGCCACCTGCACTCGTCGCTGGTTGTCTGATCAAACCTAGCAATCCGCTGCACGACGTTCCTCCTGCACGTGCGGATACCGTTAGAGGCGGTACACTTGCGACGAACCTGTTCCTGGTATCCGATCGGCTACGTGGGAGATCGACGAAGGGGAGACAATTGTGAAGACGCTATGCTCCTACTCTGGTAACGACCCGTGATCCATCTTCGTATCATGTTTCTGTTTGATCTGCGCGTAGGGAAAATTTTATATTGCAGCTATTGCACCTAGTGTAGCCCAACTCCGCCGCATCGTCTTTTGCGCTGGAGTGAAACGTCACTCGCGGTCGAGGGTGCTGCGATGAAGCACCACCGCGACAGGTGTCTGCGTTGTAGTGTACCATCGCTGGCGGCCGGCAATGGAGCATCGGTGCACTGCCGGCGAGGAGGTGCGGCTCCTGCTACCCACGACGACGTGCTTCGGGTGCTCCTGCGGCTACGATGAGAGAGGCGACGACCTGCGTGACATCGTTGACCGAATCCAAGGGATAGCGTGCGACGGATCCAACGACTGCGAGAGGAATGATCCGACGGCCCGCGACCCGACTGATTTGTTCAGGAAATCATCCAGCTAAGTTGTAATCCATCATTTAGCCCGTGCAAACCCCATACGCAATCATGTGCTCGAAAAACCATCCGACCCTATTGTAGAAGGGTTAGAACGCAAATCTTACGCTTTGGCCTTGGAAATCCTTTGAACTAATCAATCGCCACGTCATGGATCTTGCAAAAAAATCAGAGCTCGTTGCCATCCAAGGACCAGCGAGGTGTCCCTGGCCCTTGGCCCACCTGTCAGTGGCCCAACTGCGCCCTGCAGTACGTCAGGGGAGCCTCGTCCCCCTGGCCCTGGCGAAGATGAGAAGTGGAACATGACAACCGCCCGCCACATGAGCTGCGTACATAAATACTACTCCCTCCGTTCGGAATTACTTGTCTCAGAAATGGATGTATCTAGAACTAAAATACGTCTAGATACATCCATTTCTGCGACAAGTAATTCCGAACGGAGGGAGTAGTACTCTCGATCTGCATTTCCTTGCTCCGACCGGCAGCTCTCGGGTCGGGCCCCGGCGGCATATAATTGCAGGAGCCATCAACAAGGACACGGCTGTTTAAAGGCGAGAGCTAGCACACAGGCAGGCAGGTAATCGTCCCCACTCTCGCACTCGTTTCTTGTTTTATCATCGCAAAGAGCGCCATACTATCAGCCGGGCATCTTAGCACTAATCTAGCCCTTAATTCTCTGCTTGGCCAAACACGGCGCCGTCCATCGGTACGAGCACTGCGCAACACGAACTGTCAAAGGACGGCGCTACGTACAGAGCGACATTTATTCAGGTCACGACGCCGATCAAGCATTTCTCTAAACCTGCTAAGTGATATCATGAGGTTGGCTTTGCTTCTTAATGATTTTATGGGCAAGGCGTGGTGGCGGGTGGCCCATGCACCGCTGCTCGTCGCTCAACCACTTAAATACCGATCGTGTCACTCAACTGTTTCGGGAGTGTCCTGGATGCCCAACAAACTTTTAACTGCTACAACACGACCATGATGACGCACATGCATCTGTCCTCTGTCCTCATGGGTCTGGTCTAGTATATTTTCTCAAAGTGTGAAACCGAGTACCCATCCACGGTGTGAAGCATGAACTCCTGGTCAAGACTCGCAGTGCCATTGGTCTTAGTATGTACTATTCCAGTCCAAGCAGGACTACCTCTGTGGATCTGCCTCGGCCAGCGCCACATATGGGCACGAAGCAGAGTTCGCTCCCTCACGTCACAGGTGAAAAACAGAGCATATATTCATCCTCACTACCTACCCACCAATACTACACGAGATGGTTGCCTGCCACGTAAGCAGCAGATAAGCAGCACCCACTTTCTCTCTGATTCTGCACCCTTCACTTTCCTCTCTCGAATCTGGACTTCTGGATAAACTCCAATCTCCAATAACAACAGAGTTTTTCCAGAAGAAGTTAAAAAAAACACCAGCATGTGGTTTACAATCTCATACAAAAAATTCATTCTAGATTTGTGAAACAATGAGTGCATGGAGGAACACAAAGGACCGTGTGCACAGCAATTTCCAGAAACTGTACAAAAAGAGCTGTGGCAGCACGTGCTGTACAATGCTACATGAAAATGCCTCTCAATGAACAGAACAGATGGCTTCTTCATTGATGAAGGATAATTTCAGAGGCAGGAGTATACTAAAAGTGGAGTAAGATCCTTTCCTTTGGGAAAATCTCTATGCTTAATCTGTTTCAAAGATTTTGCTCGACATATATAGATCTATACAGCTCCCGGCAGGGGAGGGGAACACCGACAGTGAACGAACAAACTAATCCAACCCAAAAGAATCAGACATTTCTTTGCGAATTGCGAGCCAATAATAACAGTACCTGCACTGCAGAAATGGATCGAGCAAGAGGCCATCGATCGGAGGGAGGATCATTGGGCCACGGTGCCCCGGGACTGCAAGGTGATGCTCCTCTGGCTGGGCATGGCGAGCATGGCGGTGTGGTCCAAGAAGTCCTTGAGCTCCACCACGGCCTGCAGTATCCTCCGGAGGTCGTCGGCGCGCACGAAGCCGGCGGCACCCAGCCGGCGCACGGCGTAGACGTAGATGGTGAGGCACCCCTTCCTGAACTTGAAGCGCGCCATCTCGCTGCCGGTGAGGCCGCGGATGAGCTTCTTGTTCACGTCCCCGAGCGGGATCATGGCCGGCCACAGCTGGTCCACGGCCGCCTTCATGACCTCCGACTCGAACACGAAGAGCACCACCTTGGACTTCTTGGTGCCCAGGCCGAGCGTGAGCGTGTGCCACGCCTGGTGCGCCAGGATGGTGAAGCTGGTGGGCATGTAGGCGGTGGTGGACGGGAACGGCAGGCTCTGCAGCTCGCTCAGGAACGACGGCGGGATGTCCAGCAGCCGGAGCAGCTCCAGCGGCGACGCGCGACGCACCGTGAACGACTTGACGATGAACTGCCCGCCGAAGCGGATGCCCTTCACGTCGCCGCACGGCTTGAAGCTCGCCTCCGCCGCCGCCGCCGCGCCGCCGACCTTGTCCTTCTTCTCCTTGTGCTTGATGTGCTTGTGCTTCTTCTTCTCCTCTGCCATGGCGATGGCGTGCCGCTCCTTTGCTTTCCCCTGCTGGAGTGGGCTGTGCTGCTAGGGAAAAGGCCGTAATGAGGAGCCCCACCGCCACCTCCCTTCCCTTCGCTGTGCCTCCTCCTGCAGCGGCTGCTGGTACGACCATACCGCAAAGTTTCTAGTCAGAGCGAAGGACCATCCACTTCACCACTTGGACATTATTCAGGACGAGCTTAATTAGCTTTATTATCGTATACTTGGTATTTTTGTAATCTCTTCGGTTGGGCAGAGAACACGGAGGCGCTGTCGGTTGCCGATGCCCCCGCCTCGTCATATAAAACGATTTTTTTTCAGTTTTATAAACGAAGTTATCATTGATTGTTTAAACACGCGCACGCGTGTGTCTCTGCTTACTTTGGCCCATTTGTATTAGTAATAATAATTAGTGTGTGCTTTCCCTCCCTGATGCTTTTTAGTGCGGCCAGCCATCATAGCAACGAAGCTAAAGATCATACTCCCTAAAAGGTGGCGCATGATCATAGGCTCTGCCAAAGAACACCGAGTAGTTTCAGACTTAATAATGAGGCCCTGCTGGTGCGCATTTCTAAATCTGGTTCCACTTTTAACACTATTCTTAATTTGTCCTGGGTGTTCATGATGATTGATTAATTTCTTGGAGCAATATAAAAAGTATGTGAGTAATGAAAGAAGAAGATCAATCTAGAGCAGCCAACGACAGAATTCGATCGCAATTATACTCCCTCGAAAACATGTTACGTACCCGATCCTGAAGGAAATCAATGTTCCCTCGCGGAGAAGCAGCAACAATCCTCAGAAGATCAGGTTCAAACTTCCTTTGTTCTTTTCCAGTCACGGCAACTGCGAAAGCGAATGCCCTTGAAGGTGTGACCTGTCGGAAACTGATGAGGTGAGGATCTTGACAAACAAAAGGCTATCGGCCACAGATGGCACTTCCTACACTTAGAAGTATGGTAAGATTAAAGACGAATCCATGGAAGAATTATGGCAACAGCGATAGCGCAACAGCTAACATAGCTATCAGTAGAGCTTATTGAAAATGATGCCGTACAGGAAGCTCCTAAATCCTCCAACCAATTCTTTTTGCTTGTATTTGTGCCACTTCAGTATCCTATATATATGTAATACTTCTCTTTCGTTAGTGGATTGGCATACAGATTTTATGTTAAAGGTAGAACGGTTCCCTTCAGCTCTTAAAAGAGACCAGATTTTGTTTTCATCCAAAAGGTCTTGCATAGTTCAAATTAAGTAGCTAAGAGCCTAAAGACAGCATATATTTCAAATACCGAACAGCGTGTATCTGACTAGTTGCCGACAGAAAAGGTTTTACTTATTGTCACCCCTTTCAGTTTTCAGTCTGTTTAAATCACAGTGGAGCACTAGAGTGAGAAGATCTATCCCAACTGGTGGTTGATATGAAGCTAAGTACATCTCAAAAGTACAGCTGGACACTGATTTTCCAGCGCAACAACCAGTCGTAACATATAAATGCACTAGTCCACATCGATCCTGGTTGATGTGTAGCGCTGTACCTCAGTTACATCAATATGCTTGGAAGGTCATGATTTGAAAGCCCAACAGACATGCTCAGCTCAACTATGGGTACCAGAGTAGATGTCCAAAGCAGAGCAACTATGTGTCTGGTAGTAGAATGCAAGAAAGTTGTCGGAATTATGTCTGAGAAAATTAGCTTACCGATTGGAAGGATGGGAGCCAAGATATTCTGACCTTCTGAATTAGGTACGACCGGAGCATTAAAGCACCCCTTGGGACAGGGCTGCATAAAAGTTGAAAACCCATGAAAACATGTAGAAAAAGATCAGAAAATTGAGATGCAAATCATCTCTCAAGAGAGATTATTATGCCCCTTGAAAATACTGGAAGTGCTAAAAGTGTTCAGATGCAATTCAGTGTTATTATGATAGAATGTCTGAGAGAACCTTGGTGGGAGCATATACATTTGTACACACAACCGAAGCAAAAATAAGTCCAAGAAGCAAGCGACTTAACATAAACATCATATTGCAAAATTGCAGTACAGTAAAATTTAACACACGCAGGCAGATACAGAAGATAAACATAGATGTCAGGCCCTTTCAGAGAGTGAACTACTGTTTTCAAGATCCTGATCCTGTATTGTATAATCTGATCTTGGGTGTTTCGTGTGAGGTGCTATAATTGATACTACTTGTGCAGCCAGTCTCCAAATTTCAATTACCAACCTTTTTGAAGGGAAAGATGTAGAGGAAGTCAAAAAACACATGCAAGACAAGGCAACAAACGAATAATAACTAAACTTTATACTAGGCTTATAGAGCTGTCACTTTCACCACGAAAGAATATACTTGGCTAAATTCAGGCGGACATGCGGCAGACTGCAAACATGTAAGCACAAATCAAGGCCTGTATTCATGCACTGCATTAGGCGTGATTAATTACGATAGCAACACTCCATCTACTCTAGGACACTTGAACCCAACGATGATGGCTCAGAATTGACCTCAAAATGCCGCAGGAAACCAAAGCATCGACGAGACGAGCGTGCAGCGCAAACGATAAGTGAACATGTTAGTACGATCGCACCTAGCAAGCAGACGGAAAATTAACCATGGAAAGCAAGCAAGCAAGCAGGCAGGCAGGCCAAACCACACGCAATCTGCACTGTCGTATCAGATTAAGAAGGGTGCGAGGTAGCAGCTCCTCCAGGCTTGGTGTCAAAGGGAAGAAGGCACATCGATCGCGGGGGAATTCCATCGAGTACCTGGGCCGCGCCTCAGAGCGGGGAGGCCGGATCTTCCACCCGCGGACGCATGATATAGCTTGTCGTTCTTCGGGGCTAGTAGTGGTGCATCACAGGCCAAGATCGCTGCCGGAAGACGGGAGGAGAGGAGCTTTCGACTTTTGCGCGTGCCCGGCTCCGGCTGGCTGACGCAGCACACTCTGAGGCGAGGCGAGGCGAGGCGAGGTGAGGTGGTAGCCGCACGACCGAGCGACGGGCCAAATTAATCGAGGGGAAGGCGACAGGGCGGAGACCAGAGATTTCAACGAGAAAAAGCTCCCAGGGCAACGCCGTGTGCCGCGTCGGTGGCGGTGGGTGCGTGACGCGACGCGACGCGACGCGACGCCGTGGTCGGGGTCGGCGTCGGACGACGCGTGTGGTCTCTCCCTCGCGCGCCGGCGACACCGCACCGGGCGCGTCGTCGCGGCGCGATTCCCTCCGGCCATGGGCCCTTGTGGCAACGCGCGCTTGGGTCTCCCGCGGTTGGTGGCCCCCGGGCCCTGAAGGGCTGCTATTTTTAGAGAATCTGGCCCTGAAGGACCGAGCCACGAAGCAGCCACGGCCTTGCAGCTATTTTTTTCTTCTTTTGAGATAATCCTTGCAGTTATGGGGAGCAACTAGTTAACGAACGGTTCGGGAGCGCTCCGCGCGTGACAAGTGTCGCGCGCGGAGCGCTCCCGCCAGGGAAAACCAGATGGCGTGGTTGGTTCCCGATTTTTCCTTTCTGATTTGTGATTTTGTGCGTTTTGCACTTTGACCCTCAAACTATCACATTTTTCTGTTTTCCCTTTCCGCGCGAAAACATAAAAAAAATACCAGTTCGCGCGCTTGGTTCCCTGTTTTCCTTTCTCGTTTCCCTTTCTATTCCCATTAAATTTCCGGGTAATGGAGATTTATGGGGAAGTTACGGGCGGGGACTACCAACACTATCAAATGTGACCTTTCAAGTAACGAAAAAAGCAACTTTTTAATGTAAAACGGCAGTCTTCAAAATTGTTCAATCGTGTGACTTTTTTATAGGCACAGGTGAACACTAGGAGAGACACAGGTGTATAACTTTACCAAATTGAAGAAAAGCGCCTCCGGCGCGAGGGACCCTCCTGCTCGCCTTCGGCTCGTTTAATTTTCATAAACATCTTGAAGGGGGGGGTCATATGTCGAAGTGTGTGTTGGTCGTGCAGCGTGCTGGTTCGTGTGGCGCGTTGTCCCTCGCGGTGTGACACGGCGCCTCCGGCGCGAGGGAACGTCCTGCTCGCCTTCGGCTCGTTTAATTTTCATAAACATCTTGAAGGGGGGCATAGGTCGAAGTGTGTGTTGGTCGTGCAGCGTGCTAGTTCGTGCGGCGCGTTTTTCCTCGTGGTGTGACACGGCGCCTCCGGACAAGGGAACCTCCTGCTCGCCTTCGGCTCGTTTA
>NC_041381.1:530910692-530911526 GCF_002162155.2 Triticum dicoccoides | reverse complement strand
TTGGTCGTGCAGCGTGCTGGTTCGTGTGGCGCGTTGTCCCTTGCGGTGTGACACGGCGCCTCCGGCGCAAGGAACCCTCCTGCTCGCCTTCAGCTCGTTTAATTTTTATAAACATCTTGAAAGGGGGCATAGGTCAAAGTGTGTGTTGGTCATGCAAGTGCTGGTTCGTGCGGTGCGTTTTTCCTTGCGGTGTGACACGGCGCCTCCGGTGCGAGGGAACCTCCTGCTCGCCTTCGGCTTGTTTAATTTTCATAAACATCTTGAAGAGGGGCATATGTCGAAGTGTGTGTTGGTCGTGCAACGTGCTGGTTTGTGCGGCGCGTTGTCCCTCGCGGTGTGAGCGCGCGAGGGAACCTCCTAACAGGTCGTGCCAAAGGTAAACTGCTTTGTTTCGGAACACACAGGTTTGAAGAATGTGCAGTCACGTCTGCTTAAGAGCTATGCTTTGTTGACGATATATAGGTTTGTGTGTGCATGCACATGTGTGCATACTACGAAGGCATTGGTATGTTGCCTCCATAGGCACGGGTTTGAAGCATGTGAAGTCACGTGTGCGTAGGAGCTAGCCACGGTTGAGGCACTCTTCGTATGTGTGTGTATGGATATTGCCCGGAGGCATGGTGACCCAGGGTTTGGTGGCACGAGGCCATGTCGCCTCTGGGAGGCACGGGACGGTGCTTTCCAGAGTCACGCATAAGGGTATGTGTGTATGGATATTGCCCGGAGGCATGGTGACCCAGGGTTTGGTGGCAGGAGGCCATGTCGCCTCTGGAGGCACGGGATGGTGCTTTCCAGAGTCACGCGTAAGGGTATGTGTGTGTATGGATATTGCCC
>NC_041381.1:530862532-530910328 GCF_002162155.2 Triticum dicoccoides | reverse complement strand
ACGGGACGGTGCTTTCCAGAGTCACGCGTAAGGGTATGTGTGTGTATGGATATTGCCCGGAGGCATGGTGACCCAGGGTTTGGTGGCACGAGGCCATGTCGCCTCTAGAGGCACGGGATGGTGCTTTCCAGAGTCATGCGTAAGGGTATGTGTGTGTATGGATATTGCCCGGAGGCATGGTGAGCCAGGGTTTGGTGGCACGAAGCCATGTCGCCTCTGGAGGCACGGGACGGTGCTTTCCAGAAGTCATGCGTAAGGGTTCGTTTTGGGAGTCACTGCTGTTGTACAAATAAGAAGAGGCATTGTTGTTTATAGTTTACTGGCACTCTCTTATGATGTAAGACGCACTGTTGTCGAAATAGTTCTTTTTTCAACATGAACACGTAATTTCTAACTACATTACATATAAATGTGAGTTATTAACAAACTATTTTGTCACGTCTAGATAGAATTAGCTTCGCGGTCTAAATCAAAAGTTTTAGTCTTCATTTTTGCTTAAGATCTTGCTAATCTCGTCACCCATTTCACTAGCTTTGACTTGATTCATCTCGCTATTTAAGAGAATGTACATTGCCTCTGCCCTCCAGTCTTCGACCTCATCCTGTGAAATTTTGCCGAGAAGAGAAGTATATTATTAGAGTTTGTGCATATAAGTTGTTTATAAGTAAATATATATAAACTTACTGTCAAATCTTCCAGGTCTTTGACAAATTTTTCACCATTGTAGAGGAATGCAAGCTTTAAAACAGCAAATGTTGATTCTCCCTTTTCTACCACTGAAACATCTTCCACGGTGTGAGTCTGCCATCTTGTAACCTTGGCATCCATTGTTTGTCCTAGTATGATGTTGAAGACTTTTTTAAACCTAGGTACCTGGAAATATTGTATTTTGTAATTAATTGTTTTAATATTGCAACTTGTAAAACTGAAAAAATTGTTATGTATAAATGCTTACGGTTGCCGACTTATGAACATGATATTCCTGAAAAGGTCTTTCTCTTTCTTCTCTAGCATCTTCATTTTCTTGAAGTACTCGATATGCTTCTTCTGCTGTCAATTTGTCGGTGTCTATCTTTTCTTTCTCAAATTCCTAGTGAGTTGTTTCTTGAGGATCAATAATGTGAACTTTGTGTTTGTATTTGTCCAACACATATAGTACATAACGGTCATGCTTCTCCATTGGAATGAATATCTGCGTACAAAATACTTGTTGCTTAGATGACAGTTTAATATAAAGTAATTTAATAGAACACATATTTTCTGATTTTGTCATGGAAGAAAGGGTTGTTACCATGTTTGCTGTTGAGAGCTTTTTCCGTTGATTTTCCTTGAGATACATGGGAACCAGCTGATTCTTTGTTTTTTGCAATTCATTTTTAAATTTTGCAATAGTAGTTGTGTTTTCTTTAAATCCAATATATGCTGCAAACAATATTTATGATGAAAAAAATTGTTAGAAAAAAGAGCCGTGTAAGAATATAAAAAGAGTAGTTGTTGCAATATACACAAGATTTTGCTTTTTAAAAGTTTACCTCTGCAAAGTTTGGGCCTAATATTACTCTGTCACTCTGTTTTGAATCTTGTCTGCTTTCCCAGATTTCTACTATGTCATCGAGGATCCTCTTTTCCATATGATGTGGTATGTTCGTCTGTGCTGGTCTTGGACCAAATACTGCCTTCAGCTGGGCTCCAGTAAGTTGTGTGCTTTCACTGTCCCTGCGGATGCGCCTAAATATAGTTTTACTGCGATAGGGGAGATAAAATAATTTTGGAGGTGACGGTTAGTGAGAAACAGATTCTTACATTATTTTTGGCCTTTGTCTAACTATTTTGAGGTGCAATAGAAAACAACTCACTTTTTGTATTCCTCCTGCCAGCTGTCGCTCATGACTAGATAGAAGAGGTCGGACGCCTCCTTTGTGTGTTGGAAGCAATGAGAATGTTTTGGATATGGACTGGTGCTTTGTCTTTTTTTCCTTTTTGTTTCATGTGTTTCTGTCAGCGGAAGCAGATATGTAATATGTAAGCTCTCGTGATACGAAAGATGTTGGTGAACACCGTGGGATGGGTAGGTTATTACAGAAAAAAAGATAAGTAGAAATGATTTTCTTACCTTTTTTGGTGGAAAAGAACTTTGAAGTTTCTGGTTTGAATTCTTTGATTCTTCCAGGTAGTTGCTCCCACTTTACTTCGTTTGTTTCACCAAATATGGTTGTAAAAAGGAACTCTGGTTTCCACTCGGCATCTACGTTTCTTTGCTGCATGGAGGCCATCGGATATTGTTTTATTTTTTTTCATGAGATAATTGAAGTATTCAAGTAGTGCTGCTTGTAAAAATTAAAATTGTTGCTCTTATACTATTCACTTACATTGAAATCCTCATCATCTTTTATGAGTTCAATGCCATTCCAGTATTTTGCAAATTCAGCCATGAAGTGTTCGCATTGGGTACCCTGCTGTTTTGGCACGCAAACTCTGTTAGGTGTTTGTGCTATCCTTGACCAGTTTGGTTCGTTGTTGGCTTGTAGCTCCGCTTCGCCGTAATGCTTCTTCATGAGTGCGTGCATCCTTTTAATCTGTGTCATTGTTGGGTTTTGCCATTAATAAAGGAATGCAGGAATTGGAAAACTAATTAGAAAACAAGGTTGAATTGACGTACCAGTTCTTGGTGGTCCTTATGGTGTGTTTTCCATGTTTTTTTCCGTCTCCGTGTCTGTAATTCAGTGAGTCAAGTATGTCGATAGAGTTTGTGTACTTGTTGAGCACGTACAGTGTGTAGTGTTTATCTATGTTGTGAGGTATCATAATCTGCAGTGTTTGGAGACAGAGTGAGTTAAAGTTCATTCTTGTCAGGAGAATTAAATGACATGTGAATGTGCAATCTATAGGAAGAATGAGTTATGTTTCTATATTTCTATTAACTTACCAGCTTTTTCTTTAAAAGTTCATTTCCTGTTACAAGGGGTGCAAACTCTTTCAATGCTTCTTCCTCATTGAATTCTACTAGTCCTCCTTCTCCAATTTTAACACCGAGCACGACCTGCGACCAAAAAGTTTTCTACTTTTTAGTTCAATCATTGTATTCACTGAAATGATGCAAGTTTTTTTGTCAAAATGGACTTCATACGTTTGCAAATTCTGCAGGAAGTATGGCTTTATCGGTTGTGTTGTATTGTTGCTGCGATGTCCATTCGTTGAACAATGCGTTTGCGATGGAGCCCTCCATCTGTCCACCATCTTGTTTCTTTAGCTGTTCCATTATTTGTTTTCCTGTAATCCAATCGGATCACGTCGAGCTAATATATACGTTTAGACTGCAATCAGAAAAAGTTTATACATTAGTTAGGTTGGTTTAAAAAGGGGCAACATTTGTTTGTTTTTTTGTTTATGCAAGAGAAAGTACTTGCTCTCCGCATTTGTCCTGTCCTTCTTTGCTGAATAGGTATTCATGGAGTGCTCTGGCTTTGTTCATGAATTTGAAATCTCCTGGGACAAATGTAGGAATCATGATTTCTCCAAGGAGCCTTCTTGAAGGCTTTACCGGCCTTTTCTTGACCGAGATTTTCTTGACTGAGCTGTTCTCAGATGATTGAGGCATTGAATCTTCTCCTGATTCTTGCTGCAAGATTGTCAGATACGGCTTGGCATCTTTGTTGAATTCATAGCTTTCATGGTCATTCAGCCATGTTTTGATTACATTGAACTCATAGCCCATCTTTACAAACTCGTTGTATTCTTCTAGTTGTAGCGGGTTAAGTCTTGAAAGAAATTCATCAACTTCTTCATGCTTTTCCATTGTTTTTGGTTTTAGGAAGTCTAAAGAGATGGTGCTGGAGGTGCCTTGCTGATTGCTTGTCGAGCCTGTTTCTTCTTGAAGAAGAACAGGCTGTTTCTTATGCTCAGAAACCTATTGTCGTGTTTTTGGTATGTCGTTGCTTCTGTCATCCTGTTTTAAATTGGTGCCTGTTTGTTTCCGTTGCTCCGTGCTCGTGATATTGCTGTTGATATTTTGCTCGTCCGTTTCCTCTTCGGCATGGTGTGGTATCTTGTCGTCTGGTGGTGGTTGATCTGGTTCTATTGGTGGACCATTTTGTTCTTGATCTGTGCAAGATTGTTGGGCGACGGTGTGGCTGCTGACATCCATAATCTCTTTGCGTTTACTGGATATTTCAATAACTTCATGCTCTTGTGTGGTTGTCGCATGCATAATATGTTCTTTTGGCTCGTGTGTTGGCGGAAACTCTTCTAGTACGCAACATTCTGCCTGTTGCATTTCTTTGTCTCCCATATCTACTTCATACTTCAGCATATCTGTAAAATAATAATTAAAAAACATTACTTCTTCTAGTGTTACGAAATTGTAAGGTTTAGTTTCTGAAGAGACTAACCTGTTGTACATTGGATTAGTGACAGTTTGGTATTCCCTCTGTGTTGACTGATTAGTTGATATATAATTCTTTTTCTCAACTCTGGTACATGTTCTGGCTTTAAGGTTGATATTGTTCCATCATTGGAGTAGTGCTTCAGTTTCATGTACATATAGAATGCGCAGTCCATTCTGCATGTAGAGGAATGGTACTAGTAAGATTGTTGTATTCAAGAAATGGAAAGAAGAGAAATATTTGAGTAATCGTAGTGGTAATTGTTGTATTGAAAGATGAAAGGATAGAATTATTTTAGTAATTGTAGTATTGAATCTTGCATATTAAGTGAAAATGTTGGAAGTGCTTACATGTCTTCTCCTTGAAGTGGCACCTGCAGTTTGACCTTTTTGAAATGGTCAATGCTTTTTTCTGAAAGTTGTAGCTCTGTGCTTATGTGCTTCTAGATTTTCATTAATTTGCTGGTTACATTGTTGAAGAATTCCATTGTGCCTGGATATGCAGTTGAAGAGTCAAGGAGTTCAAAACGCTGTTTTTGCATGTTAATTGTGATGGTGAAGTAATGACTTATAGTTTCGTCTTGCTCAAACCCGCTCAACGAACATGGTAGAAGGAACTGCAAAACACAAAATAAAAAGAAAACATTTGGAAATCTTCTTATATTTAGAATCATAAAATAAAAAGAGAACTTTGCATAACATATACGTAAATTGTGTTTTGTTTTTGAAAAAGCTGATCTCCTTACCATGTTATAATCTTGCAGTTTTTCTTCTTCTTTCATGTTGAAAAATGATCTAAGCCTTGCAGGTAGTAATTTTTTTCTATTCTGTTGTTGATCATTATTTCTGTAGCACATTGGATCTTTGTCATCGGCTTCCTTTATTGAGTGCTGCTTGTTTCGTCACAGATACACAAAAGGAATTTGTCAGTTCAGTTATAGGGGAAGTTTATCTATTTATAAAGTGATATATATTGTTTTAAACGTGATTCTTTTGCCGTAATATTTACTTGCAGTGTTGCTTAACGACAGAATCTTTCTCTGTGTGCCATTGAGTTGTTTTCTCAAGATTGTTAGCATCGGCTCGATTGCTTCGGTACGTACTGTTTTACCGAACTTGAAGCTTTCGGCAACATGGCCTAGATTTACATCAAACTTGTCCGTTGTAATGAAAAGCTGATCCCTGCAAAGTATATTTAGAAAAATGTTTTAGTTCACACATGATACAGTCAAAATGATCGCGTGTAAGAATATTTTTTGTGTAAGTAGCATAAACTTACATTTCTCTTTTTGTCCATGGCTTGCATACAGCGTTGTACAGGTCTTCGATGGCTTTGTTGACGGAATCGCAATCGTTGCCCCCTTTCTCTATCGTGCCTGCGATGATTTTGAATTTAATGTAAATAATTCCAAGTCACAAGATAGCATTTAAGTTTCTATTGTCTTGCCTGCTTCGATGCTGGAAGACATTTCCTGTCCAGTGTTGTTCCTTTCTTGTTCTCCTTCTGCTTCCTGTGGCATGTTTTGTTCTTCTTTTTGTGTTGTACCCTTTTGTTCAGTTTCTGCTCCGTCCTTATTTTAGTCGTCTGTGCTTTTCTTAGCATCATGTTTTTCCTTGTCAACCGTTATGTGTTGCTGGTTGTCTTCTCCGTCTTGTTTTTTAGTCTCGACTTGGATGGCACTGACCTCTCTGCTAGTAGAATTGACATCGTATGACGGCCTAGGGTTTTCTTTGATATTTTCTCGTTCTTTCTCTGGAACAATTTGTGTGTTTTCTTCATTGGTTGTATCTCTGTGGTTGCCTTCTTCGTGTTTCTGCGTTACCATTTAAAAAGCATTGAAATAATTTAACTTGCTACTTTATTTTAATTATAGCAGCTATTATGGGAAAATAGCAAAGCGTTCGGTGCGTGCTTTGAGCTATTTTGATTGTGATTAAGTTGTCATTTTGTGGAAACATTTTGTGCAACTTCACCTGTTGAGCTGTCGTTGGTGATGCTGACTGTTCCACCTGTTCTTCGTTGGTTGTTGTTTCTTGGGTATCATCTTGTTCTTTGTTCTGGTGTTCATCGTCACTGTCATGGTTTTTGTCTTGCAGCTGTTCAATCATAAAGGTGGTAAGTTGGAGTGCATTTGAGTTCTCATGGAACTACTTTATATTTTCGTAGAATCAGCTTATGTAACTTTACCTCCTCAGTCATTGCTGCTTCTGTTGTCTCTGTTTCTGTTCTCGTTGCTGCTGCTGACTGTTGCGGTTGTTCTTCGTTGAGTGGAGGTTTTTGGTCATCTTCCTGTTCACTCTTTTGGAGCTCATCGCCGCTGCCGTCGTCTTTGTCTTGTAGCTTTTGAAACACACAGGTGGCTAAGTGGCAGTGCATTTGAGGTTCAAGAGAGCTATTTTATATTTTCAGAGGATCAGCTTATGTAACTTTATCTTTTCAGTCATTTCTGCCGTCTCTGCTGCGTGTTTTTCGGTGAGTGAATATTTTGGGGCTTGGCCTTCTTTGACGTTGACGTATGTCGTTTGAATATCATGTTGCCCTTCTTCAGTGGCCTCCTTTTGCTCGTTTGTGTCCCCTCTCTGGGATGGAGGAAAGTAGTGAAATGTGAAATGCATATTTTTGAACTATAAGATCATTCGGAGGTATTATGTGTTTTCACCTCTGTACTTGTTACTGCTGATTGTTCTACGTGTTCCTCATTGAGTGGTGTTTTTGGGTCCTTCTCTTGCTCTTTATTTTGCTGTTCATCTTGCAGCTGTTCAAATATAGAGGTGGTAAAGTGAGAGTGCATTGGAGTGAATACAGGTGTGGTAGGTTGTAGTTTATTTGATTGTGTACGCGGCAATTTTATAATTTCATAGTTGCAGGTTTCGTCACTTTACCTTTTCAATTGTTGACGCTGCCACTGTCTCTGGTAGCTGTTGTTTGGTGAGTGAATTTTTGGTGGCTTGGTCTTCAGTGGCATTATTGTCTATCGTTTGAAGAACTTGTTCGGGTTGTTCATTGGGCTCCTCTAGTTGTGTTTGATGGTCTTGATTGTTGGTGCTGTCTTGAGTTTCTTGTGCCTGCACCAACCCAAAAAGTATTTAAGAAATGGGTGCATCTCTGATTGTTGAGTTACATTTTAGTTTTTATAAGACCTCTTTCTCTGGATTTGGAGGACTGTCTACTGCTGGAACTACGGCTTCTCCTTGTTTCGTGTTGTCCTCTAGTTTTTCTTGTTGAATGTCTATACCAGTGCTTTCGCTTGCTTCCTCTTCCTGTTTAATAAAAATTGAAATTATAGTTTGAACTTCATTTGTGTCTCATTTTTGTAACATCACCTCTTCAGATGTTGTTGTTTGAAGTTCTGTGTGTTTTCCAATTTCCTTTGGTTGCGCTACTTCTTGGTCTTCGAGATCAATGTACTTGTTTGTTTCCTGCATTTGTTCAAAGAAAAGGGTGAGACATCCCTTATAATCCTTGTATTGCGGTGGTGAGTTGAAAAGGGTTTGTTGTTGATTTTTTTACCTCTGTGTTGATGACTGGGTTATTCGTGCCTACATCGACTGCTTCTTTGCCAGGTATAACAGTCTCTAATTTCTCATCGGCTTGGATGTCTTGGATTTTCTCCTTTGTACTCGTGATGGTGATCTGCAATATTGTGGCACTGGAAATCTATTGTGCACAAACTTCCTGTTCTGTGACTC
Source organism: Triticum dicoccoides (assembly GCF_002162155.2). Taxonomy (NCBI): domain Eukaryota; kingdom Viridiplantae; phylum Streptophyta; class Magnoliopsida; order Poales; family Poaceae; genus Triticum; species Triticum dicoccoides. The sequence goes on along the minus strand of NC_041381.1, from coordinate 530,902,257 downwards.
CTTCGTCTGTTGGGGTTGTCTCTTGGTCTTGCAGTGATTGTGATACCTGGAGTTCAAACAATATGAGTTTGCGGTCCACTTTCTTTCCTGCCATTATAAGTTTCCGGTGTGGGGTGTAGTGGGCTATGGAAGTTTACCTCCTCTTCAATGTTTTCTTCTTCTTTGTCATTTGTTATGCTAACGGTTGATTTTGGGTCAGGCTCTTGCATTTGGTTGACGGGACTGCTGACTTGATTGTTCTCCAACTGAGCCTATATTTTGTTGGAGGTTTGTCAGTTAACTTATAACTCTATCCAGTTTTGAAAGGAAAAATGGATGTTCATACTGACCTCTTCACTGGTTCTGACGTCGATCGTATCTTGTGCTTGTGTTGGGGTAGTTGTTGTTGTAGCACTGTATGTTGTGAGGTTGCTTTGTTTGTTGCGTTCATTCTTGTTTTTGGGGTTGTTGACACTATCGTGCTGTTGGAGTTCATCTTGGCCTTGTGTGCTATTGGCATGTTCCTGAAAGCATTGAGACAGTTCTTTTCAGTTGAGGTATGAAAACAGGGCTTTGCTTTAGGGTGCGGATTGGCACCATGCATTACTACTTATTTACCTATTTTTGCCGCTTTATCTTCTTCTTGTCAATGCCCACGTCCCTTGATTTTGTTCTTCTCTTCCTCTCTTCATCTTCTTCTTCTTTCTTTCTTTTTCTCCTTTCTCTTTGTTTTGTTGTGGCTACGATTTCATTCGTGCGGTTGGCATCGGCTAGTCTACTTGATGCTGCTGCATCTGCTTGCTCTAGTGTTTGCAGGGTCGCGTTGTCTGTGAGGTACCTTGTGCAAACTACGTCCTGAAATTGTTTGAGTTGTTCTACAGAATCCATCAGGGCAATTGTTTGTTGCACGACTTTGTCCTTGTTTTTTTCATCCAATATCTCTCCTTTTTTGCTGCATCGGTGTTTAGCCCTGGTGGTTACTGCGGGTAACTGTTGTGCTTCATCGAGCACTTTTTCCAACAATTTGTTTATCCTTTGGAATCTTTCTTCTGGTCCTATGATTATGCTTTTGTTTGGTTCCATGCTTCCACTGGTGCCGGTACGTGGTTCACGCCGGCGTTTGGGTGGAGGTGGTAGCAGTTTGGTTGTGTGCTGGTGTTGCTGTTCTTTACAATGTTCTCCTGCTATCTGGTGAATTGAAGATGAAGTTGATGTTGTGCTGGTATAGAAGATCCTCTCTGCTGTTCCTTTCCATGTCTGCATCGTTTTGGTGGAATGGAGTTGATTAGAATGGAAGCTGTTTTCAAAAAGGGAAGGACTAATTTATGTACAACAGAACTATACCTGTATCTTGCCAAATTCATAGTCATCTGGTCATGCTTTTCCGTTTGTTTTCATGTCTGCTCTATCTATTTTCGCTAGGTCACTCTCTTTGAGATGGTTTGCTCGTGGTAATGAGGTCTTGTCTATTGTCTTTGCAATCTTCCGCATTTCTTTTGTGTCGGTTGGCAGCAGCAGGGAGTCAAGGTACATGATTACTGGTCCCTGTGCCAAACCATTGATATGCTTTTTGTTCTTTTCTTCCTGAGGCAACATCTTGTGCTTCTGCCATGTCTTGGCTCCTTCCCTAATACTTTCAAAGATTACCTCACAGAAATCCATCTTTGCCATTTCTGGATAGTCCAAGTCCTTGACCATTATAGCTTGTCAGGTAAAGATAGCGGCGCTTGACCCGCAGACAACATTGTGGAAAAAAAATAAGGAAAAATATTTTAACTAATTTCCTGTTTGACTGATCATCATCTATTTCCACCAATATTTGTAGCTTCTCGAACAGTTGTTTTGGCGCGAATTTTGTATCTTTGAAGCCAAGGTCTGACATTAGTTCTTTCATCAAAGTTGGGCTAGTCTTTGGCCTTGGTGCTGACCTTTGCGTGCCGTTTGGGTATCCAAACACCTTGTGGATAGCTTCCTTGGTAATCTTGATTTTTTTGTCTTCGGCACCATCACCGAAGGTTATTGTCATGGTTTCTGTGTCGAGGTTGTCGTAGATGTGTGCTGCAAGCGGTCTGCAGATGGAGCCTGTTATTTGCAGTTCTCTATGCTACCAAATCCTGCCGTCCTAATATCTTTCTTGTGACGGTCTTTAAGTAAATTCCATGCTTTCTTGACATGACAGAATGCTGCCCCTGCCTTGATTTGGCATTTCTCTTCGTTTGTTTCTTCCTGTTCTTTGTCAACTGTTGGTGCTGCTAATTCTTTCCCGCTTGTGTTTCTTCTGTTTCTGTCCTTCTTGCCTGATTTGGGCTGTTCCAGAAGAAAAAAACAAAGGGTTTTGTTAGAAAGGAACGTTATATCCCTGGTGCTGAATAGTGGAATTCAAAATTAGTGCATAAGTGTGTTTTTACATTGTCGTCATGTTCCGCGTCGCTGTCGTGCTCTTCGGCATCATCGCCATCTGTAGGAATGAAATCTGCATCATGTTGTCTGTCATCGTCGTCATCATTGGTATCTGAACCTTTGCTGTTGGTATCGTCTTGTTCTTTTTCTACCCTTTGTCGTTTGTTTTTCTTCTTGCGTTCAACTTGTTTCTTCGAACCGGTTGTTTCTGTTGGTGGGAGTACCATTAGAGGTAATGGCTGATGCTGCAAGGTACCAGCGTCGACGATGTTTTCAGCATTGTCCTTTTTCTTTTGCCTTTTTGTTCCAGGAGTAAAAACAGTGTTCGTATCTGATTTTCTCTTTTTTTTGCTTGTTGCTAGGTGTTTAGTCCTGTTGAGCCTGTGTAAGTTACCATTTCTGCTGCAGGTGGTTTGTTCCTCATGTTCTGTTCTGTGTCCCTTTCTGATGAATGAGGAGTCATGCTTTGTGTTTGTGTGCTCTCAATATCACCGTCTTCGTGTCCTGCATAATGACCAGGTAACGAAAAACGATATTCTTTTGTCCGAAAATAATTTATACACATTTAAAATATATATCTTCCACGATTATGCATAAGGAATGTGAAATTCCCAAAGGGGATTTTTAGTTTTCTTTTTTGGGTTAAGAAAGGTTATTTCTACTGTTACCGATTGAGCTAATCAGGGGATTGAAAAAAATATTAATTATGGTTATGAGTGGAGCTGGGGAAGTGAAGTTAGGGTGAAGCATTTTTTGAGACAAAAATGCACTATGTAGGTGATATTTCATAATGGGAGGAATATCATCAATGAGAGTTGAAGATTTATTTAGTAAGTTAAACTGTGTTTTTAATTAAATATAAGATAGTGTGCGAACATTTTTAATGTTTTCTATAAAGAAATATATAAAAAGTTGCATGTAGTTTTATTTGTATACATAGTTAAGTTATTGTTGTCAAGGATAGCAGTTAAGTTATTAATGTCTTAACATAGTTTTTTGTTCATATAGATAGTGGACTCTTTTGGTCAAACCTTTGACAGGAGCTTGCTGGATTGCATGCTCTTCAGCAGGGTCTTCGTCAGTATTTTGCTGGGTTTTAGCTTCTTCATGAGGATTTCTCATTGCTGCATAAAAAATGGGGAGGTGTTAGAAGCAGAGTCGAGTGTCACTGTAAAAAACCCTGCGTGGTGTGAAAACAAATTTGTATGGATAGAGAGGCACGGGTTGTTTTACCCTAGAAGCACAGGGTACAACTATTCTTTGTTCACTGATTTTCAGACCAGAGGCACTTAATTTGAAAAACGGTTACATTGAAGGGACAAACGATGTAGAAAATGTCTTACGGTTATCAGGTGGTTTTGGCCTCTCAGGATTCTTGCGGGGTTTGGATCTATCAACGTATTCTAGTTAGTGACATTTTAGGTTTAGTAGCTTTGAGCACATATCGTATGGCGAAAATTCCAAGGCGGAGAGCTATAGTATTTCTATTAAATCTCATCTCTCCGCCAGTTCAATTTGTTAGACAAATTGATTTTAGGTTATTGGAAAACTCCTTGGTAGCGGTGGCTAGGGTTGTTGTTCCTTGAAGTTGAAAAATCACTACGATCTACCCGGTGGAATGGAGTGGGATAGAATGATAATTACCTTCAATTAGTTGTGCGGTGTTCTTCAGTTACATCGGCTTATTGTGTCGTTGCTCTTTTTTTGTTGCGATTTCCGCCGCTAGTGTTGAAGTCCTTGCTGTCGGTCGCTGCAGCCGGCGGGGTTATTGGTGTTCTCACGGGCAGTGTGTGGCTGTGTGTATGTCAGATTGGAGGGTGGTTGGCAAACACGGTGGTGGTTTGTCCGGTGACGCGAACTCAATTTCGAATTTGTGTTTGTGTGCAGAAGGAAGGAGGAGAGTGTGCGGGAGTGATGAAGATTTTGAGATTTACTTTGTGAAAGGGGAAGCAAGCTAGTAGAAGAGGGAGGGAGAGATGGAAACCATCGAACCGTCTCTAATCTGCAACCGTCTATTTGAGCATCAAGATCCGTTTTTCTGATGTTAGGCTCGGAAGTGTAGGTTCTACAGGCACGTACATGCAGGCACAAGAGGCACGGCAGTGTAGGTTCTACAAGCAGGTAGAGAACCACGGGATAGGTAGGAGTTGCGTGAGGCACGTGGATGTAAGCATCGGAGGTAGGAAAATGAAGGCAATACAGGCGCGGACATGCTGCTTTTTGAGGCACGGGTATCAACCCTGGGGATGTACAAGAGTGCTGTGGCAGAGGCATGTATTAGAGTGTTGTGGCACTAGTATCAACCATGAGGATGTACCTCTGAATTCATTATTGTACCTCTGAATCATCATATCCTGCATCCATCATATTTCTGTTTGCTCTTCTGTGATCTGTGAGGGTTGCTTAGTATTGTAACTACCCACTTCAACAAATTTCTTTCTAAAGTATTGGATCTTGTCCATCAGAAAAGTAAGTGAATAATTAAATTCTCTATGAGTCGACTGTCACCTGCTTACAGGTGACTGCCATTTGTGGGGTGACCTGTCTTGTTAGGTAGGGGAGTTCAGACATTAATAAACCAATAATGAACCCCATTGCTTATGTGATTCCTTATGAGAGTTGTCCCTGTGCCAAGTGCTATAAGCGAATGATGACATCAGAATCTTCCTTTATGCTGTCAGATTCAGCATGCTGATTTCTACCTTGAAAGCACCAATTCTGTTAGCTCTTCATTTTGCAGAGTGTTAAAGGACAGAAAGTATAAAAGAGAACTGCAAGTCACATCGCTTGGCTGTGCACAGGACATGACTTCTAGCACCCCAACTAATGATCAGTTTTAACCCCGATGACTGGTTTACTGTTTTCTATCTTAAAACCGTAATAACTTGTCAAAGACATCCTCCTATGTCATGTGAGTTAACTAGTTAATTCAATCAACATAACATTCACCACCAACCCAACAAGGCCTCATTTACATTATGTTTTGAAGGCACAGACACCACCCACGTTGGTTCAGGCACGGAAGGGAGAAAAGGTCAATCCACAACAGGCACGTACGTGTGTTTTCTCAAGTCACGGGTGTGCAGTCTCTGGATACACAAAAGTGTGGTAGTAGAGGCATGGGCCTGACTACTCGGTTAGAGAACCACGATTGTGAAGTCACGTGGGTGTGGCACTATGGGGCACGTAAGAGTCTCGGCAAGTGTCATGTTGCGGACGTGGGTGTAGTTATGTAAGGCACAGTAATGGAGGCACTACAGTTACGTACATGCACTATCTGGATGCACAACAAGTTTTGCGGTAGAGGCATGGGTCCGAGTACTCGGTTAGAGAACCACGATTGTGAAGTCGCGTGGGTGTGGCACTACGGGTCACATAGGTGTCGCGACATGTGTCACGTTGCGCACGTGGATGTAGGCACATGAGGCATGGACTTGCGGCTTCTCGAGGCACGGGGTATCAACCTTGCGTATGCAAAAAATAGTGGAGTGGCAGACGCACGTGTCAGTATGCTTGGTTACAGAGGCACGGTTGTGAAGTGTCACAGGAGCCACGCATGTCACGTTGCGCACGTGGGTGCAGGTACGTGCAGGCACAGAAATGATGGCACCATACGTGCACTCTCTGGATGCACAAAAGTGTGGCGGCAGAGGCATGGGTCCGAGTACTCAGCTATAGAACCACGGTTGTGAACTCACGTGGGTGTGGCACTACGGGGGGCGTAGGAGTCTCGGCTAGTGTCATGTTGTGCACGTGGGTGCACGTACGTAAGGCACGAAAATGAAGGCACCACAGGCACGTACGTGCATTCTTTGGATGCAAAAAAAGTGTGGCGGCAGAGGCATGGGTCCGAGTACTCGGTTAGAGAACCACAGTTGTGAAGTCATGTGGGTGTGGCACTATGGGGCACGTAAGAGTCTTGGCAAGTGTCGCGTGAGGCACGTGGGTGCAAGGACTTAAGGCACAGAAATGAAGACACCACGGTTGTGAAGTCGCGTGGTAGTGATGAAGTGGAGCCTCTGTACAGGCATGTGGATGCAGGAACACGAGGCGCGGAAGTGCAGGTTCTACAGGCACGTAGATGCAGGCACATGAGGCACGAAAGTGTGGGTTCTACAGGCAGTTACAGAACCACGGGACAGGTAAGTGTCGCGTGAGGCACGTGGCTATAAGCATTGGAGGCAAGGAAATGAAGCGAACACAGGCACAGACATGCTGCTTCTCGAGGCACGGGTATCAACCCTGTGGATGTTCAAGAGTGTGGTGGAAGAGGCATGTGTTAGAATGCCCGGTTAAAGAGGCATGGTTGTGAAGTCTGAGGAGCGACGCGGGCGTGGCAGTGGGGCCATGTAAGAGTCACGACGCATGTTTTTACGTTAGGCACGTGACACACGTGGGTGCAGTTACGGAAGGCAGAATTGGTGAATCCACAACAGGCACGTACGTGTGTTTTGCAAAGTCACGGGTGTGCACTCTCTGGATGCACAAAAGTGTGCCGGCAGAGGCATGGGTCCGACTACCCGGTTAGAGAACCACATTTGTGAAGAGACGTGGGCGTGGCATGACGGGCCCCGTATGAGTCACGGCAAGTGTCACGCGAGGCACGTGGATGTAGGCACGTGAGGCACGGCATTGAAGGCACAGGAGGCACGGATGCAGATACAAGAGGCACGGATGCCTCTAGAAAGTCACGCGTGATCTGGCATCACGGGCATGGAGTGGTGTGGGGCTTCGAGGGGCATCAGTGGCCCTCAACCCTCTAGATGCATGGTGGTGTGGTAGGAGAGGCACAATTGTGGATGAGTGAGGCCTCTAATGGTGTGAGTGGGTGGCACCACATGCATTTGTTTGAATACTCATTTAGAGAGTTACGTTTGTACTCACGCCAGATGCATGATGTAGGTTGGTGGCATTCGGCAGCACATGGTTGCAGAGAGGAGGAATGTTTGTGAAACATCAAAGTCACCTGGCGGTCATGCGTGAGGAGTATGTAGAGTAACTGCGCCTCGACGTGACGCACGTATGTATAGGGACGGATTTGGGGCACTGGCTTGTGTTCGAATGCTTGGTTAATGAAAAATCAAGGAACTACATCAATAAAAAGAGTCTGCTGCTTCGTTATCACAGTATGATGTGCGGTTAAACCATTTTCTGATGTTTTGACGGATCTAGGCTTGTTAGCTTATCACCAACTTTTTATTCCTTTTCCTTGATGTCGTCGTAGATCTTTCTAATCTCATCGCCCATTTTGCTAGGTTTGATTGTATTCTGATCACTAATTAGTAGCCTGCATAGTTGTTGTGCTTTCCATTGTTCCGTGCCATCCTATAAAAAATTCAGTGAAAAATAATGAGAAAAAACACATTAGAATTAGGTCATGTAGTTGTATGATATGTTGCAGGTTTATAGCGAGTTTTAAGCGAAAACTTACATCAAAATTATCTATCTCTTCGACGAAGTGGTTGCCATCAAAAAGACGCGTGAACCTTAGAACAACAAATGGGGTTTCACCTTTGTTCACCTTTGGAAAGTCCTTTAAATATTGAACTTCCCATTTAGTCTTTTCCTTTTCGAATTTTTCACTGAGTAATATTTCGTATACTTCCTTGAGCCTGGGCACCTGGGAATTGCATTTTGTTTTTGTTTTAGAGAGACATATACTGTAATTTGTAAAACTGAAAGACGCTGTTATTTACAATTCTTACCAGTTTGTCTTTATGGTTGTGGTATTTGTTATGCTCCTTTACTTTGCAGGCTTCATTGATTTCCATGTCAGCAATTTGCTTACTTAGTTTTCCATCATGCGCGTGGTGAGCATGTTGTTTTTTCAGGTTTTCTTGCCTCTTCAATTCTTCAAGAGAGGTTTCTTCAGGCTCAATGATTTGAAGCTTTCTATATTTGTTGAGCACTAATAGTGTGTATCGGTCTTCCTTTTCAAATGGCATGAATACCTACGGTACAAAAGTTTTATTGTTAGAGGAGAGTTTAGAATATAGTATTTTGTTTGAAATGCTTATTTTTATTTTGTTAGAGGAGAGTTTTATTGCTATAGGAGAGTTTAGAATATAGTTTTAACACTATTACCATTTTTGCTGTTTTGAGCTTGTCTAATTGACATTTCTTAAGGAACAAAGGAACCAAGGCATCCTTCTCTCATTTGAAATCATCTCTGAAGTGCGTCATAGATTTTATTTTATCCTTTAAACCCAGAATATTCTGCAGGCAACAAATAAAAAACCATTAAAACGAATTAGAAAGAATAGATCGGTACCAAGAGATTAAAAAATCGTTGCAAAAAGACGAGTTTGTATGATCCTTGTGGTTTTTTTTGTTTTGAAATTTACCTCTGCAAAGCTTGGGCCTAATAATAGTCTATGTCTTTTGTATTTAGTTTGCTTGCTTCCCTCCCATGCTTCTGCTAACTCATCGAGCACCTTCTTTTCCATTCCTTTACGTTTTTTCTTGTTTGCAGGCCCAAAAATTTCCTTTAGGTTTGATCCAGTAAGAGTTGCGCTGTTCCCCTGTGGTTGTTCTCCCGAGAATACTACTTCTCTGCTTACAGGTAAAACAGTAGAAGATAATTTTGTTTAGAATGTCACTTACAAGCAAGCTGATAAATAGGAATTCAAGGTTCTTTCTAGTTTCTGTCTTATTTGTGTGATTGCCGCGTAACTTTAACTAATTTCAGTTGGAAAAGGAACCAAGTCACCTTTTGAATTTGTCCTGCCATGTGTCACTCATGACTATGTCGTAGAGGTCGTTTTCCTTACGCACGTGTTTGAACGAATGCCGGTGTTGCGGGTATTTATTGGTGCTCATTGATTGATCCTGGTTTTTCTCATCTCTCTCTGTCAAAACAGATAAAAAGTTATGGTTGTTGCTTCTAAAAGATATATTTGAAGCTCCTGTCATGTTGACTGATGGTAAAAATGAAAATATTTATATTACCTTTCATAGGCGAAAAAGGTTTGTAGTCTCTGGTTTGAAAACTTTGATTTTTTCAGGAAGTTGATGGTGCTTTATTTGGTTGGTTTTACCGAATATGAGTGTGTATACGTACTCTGGTTTCCATTCGGCATCCACCTTGCTGTGCTGCAGGCATGTCAAAATGCATGGTTTATAGTTACGTGTTGTCCACCATTGTGAATAAACTAATTGCGGTAATAAAGAAATCAAGTAATTTGACGTGTATGTACTGGTAACTTACATGAAAATCCTCTCTGTCCTTGACCAGTTCTTTCCCATTCCAGTGTTTCGCAAATTGGGCCGTGAAGTGTCCGCATTGTGTTCCTTCTTGCTTTGGTGTGCAGATCCTGTGAGGCCTTTGTGCTATCCTTGCTCAGTCTGGTTCGTTCTTGTCTTTTAGTTGGTGGTACTTGTTCATCAGCACCGACATCCTTCTCATCTGTGATTGCATTTTTGTTTTGTTGTTTGGTTGCGGCATTGATAAAAAAGTAAGAGTATCATACTACCGCGAGGAAAAGAGTAAATCAATGTACAAAAAGTACGTACCAGTTCTGCTCGATGCACATGGTGTTTACTCCAAGACAAATCGGCGTAGTTTACATAGTTCAGTGAGTCAAGGATGTCGATGCTATCTCTGTACTTGTTCATTACATATAGCGTGTAGTGCTTGTCCGTGTGATGAGGTATCATGATCTATGTTGAGAGAGGAGATCGTTGTTGATGTAAAAATTGAATTTCATTTAATTGTTGAAGCTCAAGGAGAGTAAGTTGTGTGTTCAGTAATAGTTCCGAACTTACCATCTTCGAGTGCAGGATGTTTTTACCTCGCACGAGTTGTTCAAATGCTTGTAATGCATCATCTTTGTTGAATTCTGATAGCTCTCCTCTATTATAATTGAGACCTAGCACCATCTTCAAGAAAGAGAGTGTGTGTTATTAGTTAAATATTCTACCATAGTAATGACGGAGGTGTTTTTGTGGGTGAGGTATGCATACATTTGCGAATTCTGCAGGGAGTACAGTTGTGACGTCTGGGTTGAATTGTTTCTGTTCTGTCCATTCGTCTAGTAACGCGTTTAGCATGGAGCCCTCCATTTGTGCATTTCCTTTCCCTGCTTGTTCCTTGAAAGATTTTCCTGAAATGTAGCCTTCGCTCTTTGAGGTTTTATATAGTTGTTCTCTGCAAGAAAGGATGGTTTAGAATTAGGTGAGTGAATGGTTAGTTGGATGTTAGAGAATTTGCAGCTCTGTGTAATCGTTTCCATGGAACAAGGAGAATCTGCTTACTGTCCGCATTGTTTCTGTCCTTGTCGGCTCATCAGATATCTATAGAGTTGCATGGCCTTTTCTTTGTAAATGAAATCTCCTGGAACAAGTGCTGGAGCGATGACTTTCTCAATTTCCTTGCTTGCTCGCTTGAATGGCCTCTTAGTTGAGATTATGTTTGCTGAGCTGATCTCATGTGATTGAATCATCGAGGGTTTTGGGGAACTTGTCTGCACTCTTGCAAGATGCCTTCCCCTTTTCTTGTCATGACTGAACTGTGCCTGCTTGTTAAGTTGCCCACGTGTTGGTGTGTCCTTTTGTGTGTTGTTGTTTTTGATGCTTGGTTCTATTGAGACTTCAGCATCGTGTTTCCTCTTTTGAAGTATCTTTTCTAAGAAAATCTTTCCTTTCTCCTTCTTTTCTTCTTGTGCATGTTCTACCTCTGGTGATGTTCCTGATATGCAATCTTTGCCAACAGGGTTCATGTTTTGTTTGGAAAGCTGTTGTTGGCGAGTTGGTACGCTCTTTGCCCTGTTATCCACTTCTAAAGGAGAGAGTGTTATGCCTTCGTTGTTTTTATCTCGGGATGGTATGTCTGGTTGTATCGGCGGATCTTTCCATTCGTGTGACACCCCAAAAATTTAACCATGTTTTGTTTATTAAAATTTTGCCAGGAAACTAAAACTTTTATTTTCTCGATTTCCTTTTGATTTCAGAACCATTCGTTTCTTTACTATTATGGAGTTTTTACCCCAAGTGAAAACCTTTCAATCATTATTGGACTTATTTACCCTCTCCAATAAAACAATTCTTTTATCAGTGGGATAATTTATATAATTATTTATCCCTGAGCTTTATCTCTCTAAAATGGTTATTCATAAGTTTAGGGTCCCATTTGCACTGCAACCCTTTTATAAATTCATTTAGAAATCTCACCAAAATTTGGAGATGTCATGTGATGTTTTTAAATCACTTTTGTGCAAAAATATATTTCATTCTTTGGATATTTTGAGCTCTACATGAAGTTTTCAAATCTGGTCCAATGGGCAATTTTGCACTACAACCTAATTAAATATTTCTTTAAAACTTCCTCCAAAATTATGGGATGTTAATAGGAGTGTATTATTCAACTTTATGCAAAAACCCAGTGATGTCCTTTGAAAAACTTGAGTGAATCAACCTCTTTTTCATTCTGGTCCAGCATGGTGATTTGTACAACAACCATATTTTAACTTGCCCTTTTAGCTATGATTCTTTCTCCTGCTTATAGACCACCCTGCAAAACCCTTAAGTCCAGGAGAGTGGACCCATTGGAGGATTTTAAGTGCATGCAATCATGCCTTTTTCTTTCTGTCCAAAACTGAAGATTTGCAAAACTTGCATTAGCAAGTTTATGGTTTTGCCCAAATGACCTTGCCACCCTCTCTATCATCTAAAGAGACTAGGATCTGGAGATATTGGCCACCCCAAGAGTTGCCTAAACGCACTTAGCATACTGTCGAACACCTTGAGTGCATGCACAAATTTGGCATGATCTTTAGTCTGCATTGTGAACTTGATCCACTGACCTAACCACCATGTCCCTTGATCTCCCTACTAGCTCTAACCTAGTCCTGTGATTGGCCAGCCTCGCTCAAGCACTCTAGGCTACCCTGGCATTCTATCGAGCACGTCTCGTGCATGCTCTGGGCGCGCCCAGGACGTGCGTTTTGCATGTGCGGGCACCGAGCCGCCGCGTCGCACGGCCGCCTCCCCGCGCCCGCTCTGGCCACTCCCCACTCGCAACCAGCACACCCGCCCCCTCCCTCGCCGCAGAGCCGCCCCTGGCGCCCTACAGCACCGCCGTCAGGTCGGCCACGGCGGCTAGCGACCGGCCACAGTGGGCTCCTGCCCCGGACGGCGCCGCCCGAGCCACTAGCGCTTGCCAGCTGCCCCGTGGAGCATCTCAAGCTCATCCGCAAGCTTGTCCGCAAGCTCTCGTCGCCGCCACGTCCCCCTGCTGCTACAGAATGGCGGTCGCCGGTGATCTTATCCCCGGCCACTGCGGAACCGCCATTGCTCACCTATTTAAGGGGCCCCCGAGCTCGTCCAGGCCCTCGAGCAACTCATACCACCTCTCTCACTCCCTCACTGATCCTCCCGTAGTAGCAGAAAGACCAGAAATGGTCATCTTCTTCTTCTCCAGCAACCACGACCGCCGCCTCTGTCTTGTTCATTCCAACACCACCAGGGCCTCCCCCTCTCCACTCTCTTCACCAACAGCATCCTGCAGCAGCCGCGAATCCATCCCCATGCTCGATTTTGATCGGGACTTGCTGCAGGCGAAAGCCCCATCTCACCCGCCGCCGCCGTCCGCCGGGAAGCTCGTCGCCGGCGACTCTGTCCACATCGGCGACCATGGCGGGTACCCACGGGTTCGCCTCGACCACCTGAGCACACCCATGTACTCAGATCCCCGAGGGATGCCTCCGTTTGCCGGCGATCCTCACGGAGCTCCGCCTCTGTTCGGTCGGAGGAGACGGCGCGCGCGTGGACTAGTCAAACCTGACCAGTGGGCCCCGCTGGACCCACTGTCTGCGACCCAACCCCGCCACCACGTGTTTTAAGTGGAGGCGTATTCCCAAAGTACGTCTTCGACGTGTACCCTTTTCAAAGCGTTTTTCTTTTTTCAGTTTTATTTTAAAAATAGATTTGACCAAAACTTTGACTAGCTCTAACTTTTTAAATATAACTCCAAATGAGTTGATTCTTTTTCCTACCTCTCTCAAATATTGTCTAGTTTATTTTCAGATTTATTTGAAAAAATTTCAGACAACCTTTTTGTACTGTTTTGAGTCTATGTGTTAATTTGAATACTTTCGAAAATAGGTTTTTGAAGAAGAAGAAAACTTTCAAAAGTTTTAGGATGCACCCTGCCTCTACACAACTTGAAGGCAAGCATTCTGAACCCTAGCATGATATTTTTGTGTGTTGGATTAATATAGTTATAACACCACCTTAATACAGAGAACTCGCTATTTTATGTGGTGATACGATCATTTGCATGAATGTATATTGGAAACTCCCTTGCTGTTGGAAGTGGATATACCTGTGACGGTAATCGTCCTCGTATGCCTTGCATGCATGCCGGAAAGAAATCCAGGAAAGCCTCTGCCTTCGGTAGGCGTGAGCTTGTCTCCGGTCTTCGTCGGGACGGTTATGTCTGGTATGGCATAGTAAGGAATAATGAGTGGTGATTCTGTTGGTTGAAATATTTTTGTCATACTAATCATGCAGGAAATCTATAAACCTCCTGAGTCGACCGTAGATCAAGTCTTGTTCCAGTAACCCCCATACTTGTTTCGTACTGCCACTTGTCCCTACAGCAGGTAGGGTATGGTTTAGTAAGTTGTCAACCCCTTTCTAGCACACACCGTACAGAGAGGCCATGGTGGAAGATACCGACTGTAGCGAGTAGGCATGCCACCTGGTTCGGGGGCATGGGTGTTTCCGGTTGGGACCGAGAGTGGGGACACCCCTTAGAGCGCGCGATATAAATTTGATCCCATGCTACGCGAGGTTGTAGCCTCCCCACTTAGAGTTTTGCTTGACAAGTGTCGTGGGTGATTCCAGACACTGGTGAGTTAAACTGGTGTGTGCAAGTCAGGTGTGTTTTCAATTAAAAGACCATAGACGGAATTAGTCCCGGTGGACTAAAGGAATCCGTTACTCGTGGGTAAAGAGTACACCCTCTGCAGAGGTAAATCTATTTGAATAGCCGTGTCCATGGTTAAGGATTATAGTTTGGGATGGGTCAAGTGTCGGTCTTAGTGTCGGTCTTCGGAGGAGAAACTGTTAAACCAGAACCTGGATCATGACTGATGACTTGTGATGATTATGTTTTTTTTATTATGGACTAACCCATTATATTATTTGAACTATTGAGTATCCCTGGGACGGTTCTACCTCTTGGATATTCACTATGATAATTTTCTTACAAGCCCTTTATGTTGTGTCGCTCAGACGCCCGACTGTGGCATGCTTGTTATTTACTTTATAATTCCTTATGCGGTGTCGCTCAGACGCCCGATTGTGGCATGCTTGTTATTTACTTTATAAGCCCTTTATGTGGTGTCGCTCAGACGCGCAACTGAGGCATGCCCTTTATTTACTATTCGTACGAGACGTCGCTTCAGACATCCGATCGGTGCATTTTATTACTACTCTGTTATACATATTCATGTTGCATATACATAACCTGCTTGCATGCATCATGGATTTATTTTATGACTGACAATGTGATCGTAGAATATTTAGAGCATGATTATCGTTTGTTATATTATACTCGTGTTCATAATGTTTGCGAGTACATTCAAAGTACTCACTGGCTTGTCTCTGGCTATTGTCTTGGCCAGATTTCTTGCTTGGAGAGGAGCGTTGCGATGACAGCCCCGGAACCTAAGCAATGGTGATAGCAGCCTCGCGAAGATAGGAGTTAACCTGGCCAGCTGTTCCTGTGGGAAATGGAGTCCCATAAACGCTGCTGATCCACAAACCGCTTCCGCCATCAACCACTAGAAACCATTTGTTGTACTCACAGGCCAGAATGGTCTTGTACTACATATTATGTATTTTGCTTGGAATTTCTGTATCAAGTTGGTGCCTCATCAGCTAACAGTAATCCTGGGGCTGGTGAGCACAAGGGCCATTTTCTGGAAATTAATATCCCGAAAACCCGGTCCTTACAAACTTGGTATCAGAGCCAGGTTGACCATTGGCTAATCCTATCTTAGCCAGGTCGAAAAACCTAGGTTAGCCAACCCACCAGACCTTAACCTAACCCCGGCCAAGCTTCTCGTGCAAGATAGCCACACAGTGACCTGACACCTTTTTCTCAGTCGGTGCCCAACCTATCAGCCTAGCCTGTCGATCACGTGCCAGTGACCGACCCCTAAATTGTCCCATTCGCAAGCGTGCGAAGGAAGACCCATCCCCTTTTTTCTATAAAAAGGGCATGCTAGCCTCAACACAGCACAACACAAACTCTTTCCCCAAGCCGAGCTATAATGCCAGGACCCATTGTTCATAATGAGACCATGGCAAACAACCTTGGAGGTTTTGTGACCATGCTAGCAAACCTCACCCGCCGTGCCTTCATGTTAGAAGAGCCCCAAGAATATGTTGTGTACCAAGGACCCATGGGCGGTGAGAGCCGTCAATTCTGGGCCACCGTGCACATCTATGGTAGGGGTCTATTGCCAGAACGCCCCTACAGGTTCACCGGAAGGACAACTTCCTTTGAGCCACAAGCCATCCAACTAGCCGCTCGAGAGGCTATAGTTCAACTCCAGCACTTGTCGCCCAGAGTTAACTGTCGCTCATTCTACTACTACCCTAGCCGTGACGGGTATGGTAGACCACCCCAGGTTGCCAACGGAGATCACGAGACGGATCCTGCATTATTGCATCTGGTGCGCTATGTAAGTGCACTAGAGGAACTGTTCGATCAGATCACCCTTGATCTGATCGCAGCTCGTGGAGAACTGATCCGCCGAGCCCCAGCAAGAAGAGAAGATGAGCCCGACGCTGACAACCCAGTCGTGCTGTTCGGACAACCGATCGAGACCTTGAGGTCAGCCCCAGCCATCAACCAAGGTGCTTTGATGACCCCAGAAGTGCTTCGTCGCCTTTTGGGAGCACACTCCAACGGGATTGTGGCCAACAATCCCCGCGACGGTCATCATCGCTACCCCGACCCTGCAGCCCCTCAACCCCCTCCAGCTAATCCCGACGGTGAAAACCATGGAGAAACCTCGACGTCCACGAGGCACGCCCGCTTAGATATTAACGAGGTAGATTAGAGTCGCTCGAGTAGTACCGAGTCTTAGTATGTCCACGCCCGGTAATTATGTGATCCTGTATCGCCATAATTAAATGTTGTTGCTTGTACGCCCCTATTTTAAATAGTAGCCATGCACGAGTATGTCGATGTGCGATAGCATTTTTAACCTCGGACCAGCTGCCAAAAACCAACCTCGACGACACAAGGTTTGTACTATGAGTAAACTGTTTGGTTTCAACTAACAGGAATGATATTTTCGAAAACAACCCTTAACAAATCTCGAGGACGAGATTTTTCTTAAGGGGGGTAGTGTTGTGACACCCCAAAAATTTAACCATGTTTTGTTTATTAAAATTTTGCCAGGAAACTTAAACTTTTATTTTCTGGATTTCCTTTTGATTTTAGAACCATTCTTTTCTTTACTATTATGGAGTTTTTACCCCAAGTGAAAACCTTTCAATCATTATTGGACTTATTTACCCTCTCAAATAAAACAATTCTTTTATCAGTGGGATTATTTATATAATTATTTATCCCTGAGCTTTATCTCTCTAAAATGGTTAGTCATAAGTTTAGGGTCCCATTTGCACTGCAACCCTTTTATAAATTCATTTAGAAATCTCACCAAAATTTGGAGATGTCATGTGATGTTTTTAAATCACTTTTTTGCAAAAACATATTTCATTCTTTGGATATTTTGAGCTCTACATCAAGTTTTCAAATCTGGTCCAATGGGCAATTTTGCACTAAAACCTAATTAAATATTTCTTTAAAACTTCCACCAAAATTATGAGATGTTAATAGGAGTGTATTATTCAACTTTATGCAAAAACCCAGTGATGTCCTTTGAAAAAATTGAGTGAATCGACCCCTTTTTCATTCTGGTCCAGCATGGTGATTTGTACAACAACCATATTTTAACTTGCCCTTTTAGCTATGATTCTCTCTCCTGCTTATAGACCACCCTGCAAAACCCTTAAGTCTAGGAGAGTGGACCCATTAGAGGATTTTAAGTGCATGCAATCATGCCTTTTTCTTTCTGTCCAAAACTGAAGATTTGCAAAACTTGCATTAGCAAGTTTATGGTTTTGCCCAAATGACCTTGCCACCCTCTCTATCATCTAAAGAGACTAGGATCTGGAGATTTTGGCCACCCCAAGAGTTGCCTAAACGCACTTAGCATAGTGTCGAACACCTTGAGTGCATGCACAGATTTGGCATGATCTTTAGTCTGCATTGTGAACTTGATCCACTGACCTAACCACCATGTCCCTTGATCTCCCTACTAGCTCTAACCTAGTCCTGTTATTGGCCAGCCTCGCTCAAGCACTCTAGGCTACCCTGGCATTCTGTCGAGCACGTCTTGTGTGTGCTCTGGGCGCGCCCAGGACGCGCGTTTTGCATGTGCGGGCACCGAGCCCCCGCGTCGCACGACCGCCTCCCCGCACCCGCTCTGGCCTCTCCCCACTCGCAGCCAGCACGCCCGCCCCCTCTCTCACCGCAGAGCTGCCCCTGGCGCCCTACAGCGCCGCTGTCAGGTCGGCCACGGCGGCTAGCGACCGCCCACAGTGGGCTCCTGTCCCGAACGGCGCCGCCCGAGCCACTAGCGCTCGCCAGCTGCCCCCTGGAGCAGCTCAAGCTCATCCACAAGCTTGTCCGTAAGCGCTCGTCGCCGCCACGTCCCCCAGCTGCTACAGAATGGCGGTCGCCGGTGATCTTATCCCCGGCCTCCGTGGAACTGCCATTGCTCGCCTATTTAAGGGGCCCCCAAGCTCGTCTAGGCCCTCGAGCAACTCATACGACCTCTCTCACTCCCTCACTGATCCTCCCGTAGTAGCAGAAAGACCAGAAATGGTCATCTTCTTCTTCTCCGGCAACCACGACCGCCGCATCTGTCTCGTTCATTCCAACGCCACCAGGGCCTCCCCCTCTCCACTCTCTTCACCAACAGCATCCTGCAGCACCCGCGAATCCATCCCCATGCTCGATTTTGATCGGGACTTGCCGCGGGCGAAAGCCCCATCTCACCCGACGCCGCCGTTCGCCGGGAAGCTCGTCGCCGGTGACTCCGTCCACGTCGGCGACCATGGCGGGTACCCACGGGTTTGCCTCGACCACCTGAGCACATCCATGTACTCAGATCCCCGAGGGATGCCTCCGTTCGCCGGCGAGCCTCGCCGGAGCTCCGCCTCTGTTCGGTCGGAGGAGACGACGCGCGCGTGGACTAGTCAAACCTGACCGGTGGGCCCCGCTAGACCCACTGTCAGTGACCCAACCCCGCCACCACGTGTTTTAAGTGGAGGCGTATTCCCAAAGTACGTCTTCGACGTGTACCCTTTTCAAAGCGTTTTTCTTTTTTCAGTTTTATTTTAAAAATAGATTTGACCAAAACTTTGACTAGCTCTAACTTTTTAAATATAACTCCAAATGAGTTGATTCTTTTTCCTACCTCTCTCAAATATTGTCTAGTTTATTTTCAGATTTATTTGAAAAAATTTCAGACAACCTTTTTGTACTGTTTTGAGTCTATGTGTTAATTTGAATACTTTCGAAAATAGGTTTTTGAAGAAGAAGAAAACTTTCAAAAGTTTTAGGATGCACCCTGCCTCTACACAACTTGAAGGCAAGCATTCTGAACCCTAGCATGTTATTTCTGTGTGTCGGATTAATACGGTTATAACACCACCTTAATACGGAGAACTCGCTATTTTATGTGGTGATACGATCATTTGCATGAATGCATATTGGAAACTCCCTTGCTGTTGGAAGTGGATATACCTATGACGATAATCGTCCTCGCATGCCTTGCATGCATGCCGGAAAGAAATCCGGGAAAGCCTCTGCCTTGGGTAGGCGTGAGCTTGTCTCCGGTCTTCGTCGGGACGGTTATGTCTGGTATGGCATTGTAAGGTATAATGAGTGGTGATTCTGTTGGTTGAAATATTTTCGTCATACTAATCATGCAGGAAATCTATAAAGCTCCTAAGTCGACCGTAGATTGAGTCTTGTTCCAGTAACCCCCATACTTGTTTCATACTGCCACTTGTCCCTACAGCAGGTAGGGTACAGTTCAGTAAGTTGTCAACCCCTTTCTAGCACACACCGTACAAAGAGGCCATGGTGGAAGATACCGATTGTAGCGGGTAGGCATGCCACCTGGTCCGGGGGCATGGGTGTTTCCGGTTGGGACCGAGAGTGGGGACACCCCTTAGAGCGCGCGATATAAATTTGATCCCATGCTACGCGAGGTTGTAGCCTCCCCACTTAGAGTTTTGCTTGACAAGTGTCGTGGGTGATTCCAGACACCGGTAAGTTAAGCTGGTGTGTGCAAGTCAGGTGTGTTTTCAATTAAAGGACCATAGACGGAATTAGTCCCGATGGACTAAAGGAATCCGTTACTCGTGGGTAAAGAGTACACCCTCTGAAGAGGTTAAATCTATTCGAATAGCCGTGTCCATGGTTAAGGATTACAGTCTGGGATGGGTCAAGTGTCGGTCTTAGTGTCGGTCTTCGGAGGAGAAACTGTTAAACCAGAACCTGGATCATGACTGATGACTTGTGATGATTATGTTTATTTTTATTATGGACTAGCCCATTATATTATTTGAATTATTGAGTATCCCTGGGACGGTTCTACATCCTGGATATTCACTGTGATTATTTTTCTTACAAGCCCTTTATGTGGTGTCGCTCAGACGCCCGACTATGGCATGCTTGTTATTTACTTTATAAGCCCTTATGCGGTGTCGCTCAGATGCCCGACTGTGGCATGCTTGTTATTTACTTTATAAGCCCTTTATGTGGTGTCGCTCAGACGCCCGACTGAGGCATGCCCTTTATTTACTATCCGTACGAGATGTCGCTTCAGACATCCGATCGGTGCACTTTATTACTACTCTATTATACATATTCATGTTGCATATACATAACCTGCTTGCATGCATCATGGATTTATTTTATGACTGACAATGTGATAGTAGAATATTTCAGAGCATGATTATCGTTTGTTATATTATACCCGTGTTCATAATGTTTGCGAGTACATTCAAAGTACTCACTGGCTTGTCCCTAGCTATTGTCTTGGCCAGATTTCTTGCTTGGTGAGGAGCATTGCGATGACAGCCCCGGAACCTAAGCAATGGTGATAGCAGCCTCGTGAAGATAGGAGTTAACCTGGTCAGCTGTTCCTGTGGGAAATGGAGCCCATAAACGCTGCTGATCCACAATCCGCTTCTGCCATCAACCACTAGAAACCATTTGTTGTACTCACAGGCCAGAATGGTCTTGTACTACATATTATGTATTTTGCTTGGAATTTCTGTATCAAGTTGGTGCCTCATCAGCTAACAGTAATCCTGGGGCTGGTGAGCACAAGGGCCATTTTCTGGAAATTAATATCCTGAAAACCCGGTCCTAACAATTCGTCTTCCTTTTGTAAATCAATGTCTGGCTGCGCATGTTGTTCCCTCTGTAAACCCGCATCTGCCTGGGCTTGATCTTCCGTGAGTGCTTCTTCAGACACCTTGGTGGTATCCTTGCCGTTCACATGATAATCTTCTTTCTCCTCATCGCTATTTGTGTCATTAATGTCAATAACTTTTATCTCTTGAGCGCTCATCCCAATGTGCTCGGGAGTTGGAGGAATCTCCTATTGAATTATGTCACAATGTATTCGTTCCATTTCATTGTCTTCCATATCGACCTCAGATTTCAGCATATCTGTTCAAATAAAAAATAAAAACTTATTGGTGTGTCTCTGAAAATTAGATAAGTAGAATTTTACTTTGTTGTCTTCAGTAAGACAAAGCCGGTGTAGTTGATTAATGACAGTGCGGCCGTATCTCTGTATTGGCTGAATATTTGATAGAGAATTTTCTTTCTCAACTCTGGGACTTGTTCCTCTGTTAGTAACACTGTTTCTCCATTGTCGGTGTAGTGCTTTGCGTTCATGAACATATAGAACGCACAGTCGAGTCTGCATGTAGAAGGATGATTGATTATTGTCGCTGTCCAAAGATGGTATGGCAGTTTAGGTGAAGTTTTCCTAATGTCCTATGTTTTTTATGGATTGCATTAATAGTTGTTACAGTGAGTAAGGAAAATAAGAAAGGTTTGTAGTGCTTACGTTTTTCCCTGAAGTGGCACCTTCATTTTGACCCTTTTGAAATGGTCAATATTACTTGGAGACAGTTGGAGCAATGGGCTTATTTGCTTCCATATCCTCTTTACTCTGCTTGTTACTGTTTTGAAGTAGTCCGTTGTGCCTGTATATTCATCTGGTAAAGAGTCAAGGAGTTCAAAGCGCTCTTTTTCATGTTAATTGTAACAATGAAGTAGTGGCCCACAAGTCTTTCTTTTTGTTGAACGTGCCCGCCTATGCAAAGTGGTAGAAAGAACTGCAAGAATGCAAAATAAATAAATAAGGGATCCTTTTTGGATCTAGTCATGATTTGTTGATCGCTAGACGTAATTGTAGTGCCGAGATTGTATCTCTTATCTGTAACATGAGATGTGCTTACCATGTCGAAATCTTGTAGTTGCTCTCCTTCTTCCAGATCAAGGAATCTTTGAAGCCTTTTAGGAATTGTCTTGTCTCTGACGTGTGCTTCGTCTTTATTTTTGAACTCCAATGGATCTTCATGGTTGGCCATGCGTATTGATGCCTGCTTGTTTTGTCACATGTGCATAGAAGAAATTTGTAAATTCAATTGTACAGAGAGGTTGATTGATCGATAGAGTGATATTCATTGTTGAAACTTGAGCTCTACTTACGGTGTTGTATGTTGATAGAATATTTATCTTTGTGCCCATGAGTTGCTTTTTCAACATCTGTAGCATGACTGCCATGGTTTCGCTGCCCACTAGCTTTCCAATGTCGAAGCTTTGTGCCATGTGGCTGTCTGTTACTGTTGTCGTCTCTGTATTTATTAAAATCCCGTGCCTGCAACATATATATTTACAGGTATGCATATAAAATGTTTAAGGTAGGAAATCATTGGAAGAAAATAATTCTTTGGTGTTGACATGAACTTACCCTTTGTCCTTATTCGCTGTCATGACGTTGTTGTACATGTATTTGATCCCTTTGTCTTTTGTCCCTTCTTCTATGGCCAGGTTTTGTATGATCAACGGTTCACGTTTTGTCTGAGTGCTGCCCTGGGTTATCGCCGTGTTTATGGCGGCAACATCTTTTACTGCATAATGTTTCTTGTCTGATGGTGTGGCCTTTTTCTTGTTGTTGTCTGACTCTCTCTCTCTAGAATGTTTGCCGCATGGTTTTCCAATGTACTGTGGCCCTTTGCTTCTTTACTTGTGTCTGCGTGCGTGTCCTGTTGAGGTTTCTGCATTATCGTGCAAAAGCATCGTTAAAAAATAAATAAATACGGCCATTATTTTTACTGTAGTTTATTGTCCGTTCCCTAAGAAAAATACTCAAATGTTTAGTGTGTCTTTTGAACTTTTTTTATTGTAGCTTCACCTTTTCAGTCATTTCCGCCGGTGCTGCCTCTTCAACCTTTTCTTCGGTGAGTGTAGCTTTTTGGACCTCCGTGGTGTCGTCGTTTTTGTCTTGTGGTTGTTGAGACATAGAGGTAGGTAAATGACATTGCATTTGTGTCTTTGTTCACTCAAATTTCTAATTTCCTTAAAAGCAGGTTATCTCACTTCACCTTTTCGATCTCTTGCGTCGACATTGCCATCTCTGTTATTTCTTGCCCGGACAGCGAAGGTTTTCCGGCTTGGTCTACGGCGGTTAGGCTGTCTGTTGTTGGAAGAACATCTACTTCTTGTTCCATTCCCCTGTGTTGTTGTGTTTGTTTTGAATATTGGTGCTCTCCCCTGTTTCTTGCATCTGTCGGAACACAAAAAGTAATTAAAATGTGTCTGTGTTTGTTTCTGGTGGATGCATTTTTATATGCTATAGAAAGAGGTTTTGTAGCTTGACCTCTATGTTCAATCTCTCCGGTGCCGTGCCTGTCACTTCTTCTCTGTCTTGTGTAGTTTTTGTACATTGTCGAGCGGTAGCAGCACTTTCTATTGCTTCTTGAGGCACATCGTCTGCTTCATTGGTTTCTTTTTTCTGTTCAATCAAAAAATGTAAATAAAGTTTGGACATCATCTGTGCATGCATAACTTTTTTGTTTTAATGTTGTAGGAGCAGGTGCGTGTGGCTTTACCTCATTGGTCTTTGATGATGGTGTACTAGGTACCGTTTTAGTTAGCATTTGCCCTTGTTTTTTGGTTTGTTCTGTCTGTACTCCTTGCTGTTCTTTGGCATGACCATCCTCGTTTGTTTCCTGCGTTTCATGAAAAAGGAAAAGCATGATTCATT
Organism: Triticum dicoccoides; assembly: GCF_002162155.2. NCBI lineage: Eukaryota > Viridiplantae > Streptophyta > Magnoliopsida > Poales > Poaceae > Triticum > Triticum dicoccoides. Next base: position 530,878,495 of record NC_041381.1, on the reverse strand, counting down.
GCTTGTAATTCTTGTATTACTATGACAGGTTATACTGGGCAGTACATTTCTTATAAATTTTGGAAAAATGGTTCTTGTTGAATTTTACCTTTGCGCCGGTGGTTGGGATATCCGTTTGTGCGTCCACTTTTTCTTTTCTTTGTATGCCATCCTTGGGTGTGTCACCAGGTGGAGTGTCTGAGGCTTTCTCCCCTGTATCGGTCATCTGAAATGCTCTTGTGCTGAAAAGCTCTTCTATATGAACTTTATGGGCATCCTCTTCTCTTTGTTGTGCTTGTAATACCTGGTAGTTGAAACAATAAGAGTTGACGGTATTTGGGCAAAGTGGGTTTAGAAGTTTTACCTCTTCTTTGTTGTTTTCTTCTTGTTTTACTGCCGTGCTGTTAACGGTCGATGCTAGATCAGCCCGTGGCTTGTTTGCGGGAGCGTCGATATGATACTTGTCCGGCTGAGTGTATATTTTGTTGCAGATTTGTCATTTAACTCAAGAGTGTTTTTAGTTTAGAGAGAAGAGACTGATTTTTTATACTCACGTCTTTGCTGCCTCCGATCCTGTTCGTCTCTTGTACTGCTCCTATTGACGCTCTAGAGGGAGCATTATCTGTTGTTGGGTTGCTTGTTCTATTGCTTCCATCCTCTTGCTCGATGTTCGTGACGACATGCTGTTGTTGGCCTTTATGTTTCGGTGGCGTTCTGTTGCCGTGTACGTGACAGAATTGAAGGCAGATTTTGTAAGATCAAGTTTGAAAGCATCGCTTTCGAGTCACTTTTTTCATTTACCTGTTTCTCATCTTAATTCTCTGCTTCTGCAGCTACTTTTCTACCTTGTTCTTGCTGTCCTTCGGCATTTGATGTGTTGGTTGATACGTCCTCCTTGTTTTGCTCCTTTTGCACCTTGTTATGTTCTTCTGTCTCCCTCTGGCTAATTCTCGAGTTCTGTGTTCTTGATTTTGTTATTCTTTTCTTCCCTTCATGTTTGTTTTGTTGGTCCTGTTATTCCTTCTTTCCTTTTCTCCTCCCTCCTGGTTCTGGTGCGGCTACGACTTCTTTCGTGTGGTTGCCATATACAAGTGCAGCTGTGTCTCCTGCGTCTGCTCGATCCTGCAGCTTCAGCGTCGTCTCGTCTTGAAAGCTCACTCTGCGAACAATGTCCTGGAATTCTCTAAGTTGTTCAAGAGAATCAATCACGACCGTTGTTTGTTGCACCACTGTGTTCCTCATTCTTTCATCTAATTCCTTCTCTTGTTCGCTGCATTGGTGTCCAGCCCTGGTCGTTATTCCAGGTATCTGTTTTGTTTCGTCGAGTACTTGTTTCAACATTTCTTCTATCCTTCCGAATATTTTGTATGATCCTGTGCTGGTGCCTGTGACTGGTTCCTTGCTTCCACTTGTGCTGACATGTGCTTCGTCCTATCGCTTGGTTGGAGGTGGTAGTAGCTTGGTCGTTTGCTGGTGCTCCTGTTGTTGTACTGGTATCATCTGTATTGAATACGAAGGTGTTGCTGTGTTGGCATAGAAGATCCTCTCTGCTGTTCCTTTCCATGTCTGCATTGTTTCGGCATGATGGAATTGGTTAGACTGGAAACCGTTTTTATAAGGGATAATGCATATATATTCAATAGAGCTATACCTGTATCTTGCCATATTTATAGTCATCTGGTCGTGCTTTTCCGTCCGTTTTCATGTCTGCTCTAGCTATTTTCCTTAGGTCACTCTCTTTTAGGTGGTTTGCTCGCGGTAACGATGTCTTGTCCATTGTCTTGGCAATCTTCCGCATTTGTTTTGTGTCGGTCGGCAGCAACAGGCAGTCGAGGTGCATTATTACTGGTCCCTGCGCCAAACCATTGAGATGTTTTTTGTTCTTTTCTTCCTGAGGCAACAACCTGTGCTTCTGCCATGTCTTTGCTCCTTCCCTAATACTTTTGATGATTACCTGGCAGAAATCCATCTTTGCCATTTCTGGATAGTCCAAGTCCTTGACCATAATGGCTTGTTTGTAGAAGGTAGGGGAGGTTGTTCCACAGACAATGTTGTGGAAAAAAATAAGGAAAAATATTTTAACTGATTTCCTATTTGATTGTTCGTCATCTTGTTTCACCAATTTTTCTAGTTCTTTAAACAGATCGTCATGATGGAAACCCATTTTCTTGAGGCCAAGTTCTGTGACCAGTTCGCTCATTGTTTCGGTGGAAATCTTTGGCCTTGGTGCTATCTTTTCTGTACCGTTTGGGTATCCAAACACCTTGTGGATGCCTTCCTTTGTTATTGTGATTTCTTTCTGCTGACCAGCTTCACCGAACTTTATTTTCATGGTTTCTATGTCCAGTTTGTCGTAGATGTGTGCTGCAAGCGGTTTGCAGATGGAGCGCTTTATTTAGCATCCCTATATGCTTCCAAACCGGCTTTCCTAACATCTCGCCGGTGACGTTCCTCAAGTAATTTCCATGCTCTATTGACATTATCAAATGCTGCTCCTGCCTTGATCTCGCATTTGTCCTTATTTGTTGTTGCCTCCTGTTCATCATCCGTTGGTGCTGCCAATTCTTTTCCACTTGTCTTTCTTCTCTTTGTGCGCTTCTGTCTTGTTTTTACCTGTTGAGAAAAGAGGGTTTTGTTATAGAGGATGGTTTGGTTTTCATGGGTGAAAAGCGGTAGCAAAAATCTGTAGAGAAGATGGTTTTTACATCATTGTTGCTGTCCTCTGCGGCGCCACTGTTGTCCCCTGCGGCGCCATCGCCCTCTGTACAAATGACATCATCATCGTGTTTTGTGCCATCATCGTCGTCGACAGCATCACGCTTCGACTCTTTGCTAGCATCATCCTCGTCTTCTTCCAACCGTTGTCTTTTGTTTTTCTTCTTGGCTTTATTTACATCATTGTTGGCGCGTGGAACTGCTGGCGGGAGTATCATTAGAGGACTTGACTGCTGCTGCTCCAAGCTAGCACCGTCGCTGATGAGTTGAGTTTTGTCCTTTCTCTTTTGTCTTTTTCCTCTAGGAGGAATGACAGTCTTGGTTTCTGATTGCTCCTCTTTTCTGCTGCTAGTCACTTGCTTTTTGTTGCCCTCCTTGGTGGAAGCTAGTGCTGGCACTTTCTCGGGTGCTTCGTTGTCCATGTTGTGCTTCGTTCTTTTTTCTGACGGGTCAGGAGAGATGACTGGTTTATCTGGATATGAACTATTAAGTTCAGACAAAATCGTTTCAATATCTCGTTCTCCATCACCTGCACGATGACTATGTAACAAAAGGATTACGAAGTAACATCGAAATAAATGGGATATAGTTTTAAAACTATGTCTTCCACGACTGCACAAAAAGATTCCGAATCTTAATCTACATAGATTCATAAGATAGCCCTTTTCTTTCATTTTGTGACCTAAAAAAGCGATCAATCCATTGTTTTCTTGTTATATCAAGTCTTCCCACTAACTCTTTGTTTGGCCAATCATTGATAGAAATTAGGGTCAGGTGTGAGCAGTATGTCTGCTGTCAAGTCCATATCAGTGAGGGGAAATCTTTTTTTATAGGAAAAAATACACTACAAATGATATTCTGTAAATTGGAGCAATAACTGTAAGGTTTAGAGTGTAAGATAAAATGTTCTCGGATGAATAATACACATAGTGTGTGAAAAATTTCATCGAAGTGCAAATTCCCAGGATTTTGTGGACGTAATTGGTTAACTTACTGCTGCTGCTACATATTTTTTGTTATATCGATTGTGTGAGCCTTTTATAGTACCTTACTGCACGATAGGCTATTCCGCAGGTACCCTGTTTTCCTTATTACCAGTCCTTGCTGCATAAAAATGCCAAGGCGTTAGGAGCAGTAGAAGCATAATTGAATTTCGCAGCAAAAAGAGGAGATGCATCCCATGGACAAAAAAACGGCATTGTCGGAGAGGCACAAGTTGTTTCACGCTATAAGCACACAGCTAGATCTATTATTGGAGCACGGACGTTAATACGAGAGAGGCACGTAATTTGGAAGAGGGGCAATCAACGGATATATAGAATCTCCTGTAAATACCAGGTTCTGAATTTAAGGATGCTCTCATGGTTTGAATCTAGAGCGGTGTTCTAGATAGATCTGGCATGCACAGTACATTTTAGGCAAATTCCTTGCGAGCAGATTTCTGTGACGGGTAAGGGTAGAATCCCATTGCATGTGTGCCTACCTTATTTCAATTTTGCTAGAAAAGTCTAGACAGACTTTTTGGAAATACGGTTTTGTGTGGAGTTTAGGGTTCATGTCCGTCAAAAGGGGGGGGGAAATCGCTTTGATCGACCTGTGGTAATGGAATGTAATGGATTAATATTTTTTACCTTTGATTGCCTGTGAGGGATTCGTCGCATCCATCGGCTTGTTTTTGTCCTTGCTCTCTGTTGGTATCTCCACCGCGAGCACGGATCGTCACCGTCAGTCGTCGCCGCCGCCGGGAGAGGTTTTTGATGCTTTCGCGGGCACCGACCGACTGCTTGTATCTCGAAGTGGATGGCGGCTGGTGGGTGAGGCGAACGCAATTTGGATTTTTGGTTGGTCTGCTGGATTGGACAATGGGGGCAGAAGGAAAGACGAGGCTGTTCAAGGGAGGGGAACTGGTGAAGTGTTCGAGATTTTCAGCGCGAAAGCAAAAGCAAGAAAGTAGTGGAGGGAGAGAGGGAAATGGTCGAACCGTCTTGAATCTTTGACCATCTGTCTGGACATCAAGATTGGTGTAATTTTCTGTGGGCTTTGATGGGCTTGTTTTTTTCCTTGCTTGCTCAACTGTCGGAGCGTTTTTATTTTAGTGTGGTGACATCCACGGTGGCATGGTTTGGTGTTACCCAGAGTCACTTCGTTCCTGCATGTGTTACAGACATTTTCTATGACGTTCCATGGTGAGTCGCATGGAAGTGAGGCCACCAGCACTCATCCTCCTATGGAAAAAGGGGAAGCATCTCAAATCTTAGACCGTAGGTTTGGAAATCAAGAGTGCTGCATCTTTCTGTGTACTTCGATGAGCTTGTTTTTTGCTTGGTCTTCTTAACTCTTAGTCTGTGGGATGTTAGCATTTTTTGGTTTTAGTGTTGTTGTGTGATGCACTGGGGCATGGTTTGGCATTACTCAGAGTCACGTTTCATGGTTCTTTGTGTTTCAAATGATTTCGGTCGTCAGTTCAATTGGAGAGGCATGGACATGAACTCAAGGGAAGCATGTTAACACATTGGTCAGAGTCTCGTTACCACGGGTGTATGCTTTTGGTATTTCCAAATGATTCCGTTCACTCATTCTATTGGAGAGGAATGGATGTGACCAAAATGTTCTGTTGGTACATGTAGATGAGTAGGCTAGGGTCATGGATGTCGCGTGTTAGCAGTAGGAGCGCGGTTGTGCTTCCACCAGAGGCACTTCGTTCCCTCGCGGGGAGCACATTTTGCCGAACCGTGCATAGTTTTGGTTCAAATGATTCCGCTTACTCATTCACTTGGATACGCACGAGCGTCGAGTCTATTGAGTCACGTTTTCCCATTAGGCTGAGTCACGTTAGGCATGCAGTCGCGTCAATGTAGAAGTCATGTTTTTCAAGCAAATAACACACGTCACGGTGCCAAAACACGAAGGTGAAAGCATGGTCGATTCGAGAGACACGAATATGAAAAACACGGACCTGAAGTCCATGTAGGGTCATGATTTGTACTCTTAAACTCGTGGACTTTCTGTTTCGAATGCTTCAGTCGACTCGTTCAGACGGAGAGGCACGGTCGGTCAGCTTCAACAGTGAACACCCACTGTTCACTGTTTCGACAGAAACATGGGCCAGTGTGACTCTATATATTCTGTGAGGCACAGTGAGTGGAAAGGCATAGGCATGGTGTGGTATTATGTAGAGTCATGCTCGTCTGTGTTTGGTTTCAGAATAATTCCGTCGACTCGATCAGATGGAGAGGCACGAGCATTAATCGCAGAAAGGCACAGTTTGGTTCGAAGTCATGGTGAACACCCACTGTTTACTCTGTGAGGCACGGAATGGACTATTCGAGAGACGCTGGTGTTGTATATTCTTCACCTGGCATGGGTCCCAGGAAGGCACGACATGGTATCCTATATTTGTGTTCGAAATGATTCCGTTGACTTGTTCAGAAGAAGAGGCACGGACATGAATGCCATGAGGGCATGGTTGGGTCTGTCGGAGCATCACGTTTCGTACGTTTATTATGGAAACAAAGCGGAATGGGGTTAGATGTTAACGCTAAAAGTTTACTTTGTGAGTGGCCGGTTCGACAATCGAGGTGTTTAAAAGCGTAAGCTCCTTGTTTTTAAAAGCCACGTCTTTGTGCTGAGTTGCGTGGCGCTTCTTTTATTAGAAGCAGGGGCGTGAAGTGAATACAGCCACGGTTCTGTACCAGGCAGCGACATGACTTATGCACTGACGATGGTGTGGATGTTCGTGGCAGTGTTAAGGGTCACAGGCACGGGCATGCGTGGCTAAAAGGCATGCTACCATATAATATAGAGCCACACTCCCGTGTGTTTGTGTTCCGAATAATTCTGTTGACTCGATCATACGGAGAGGCACGGGCGTTCAGCCCACAAAGGCACCGTCAGGGTTCGTTCCTTGCTTGTTAGGCGCACAGACGCGTGGATGTAGAAGGCATGATTTTCAAGCAAAGAACGCACATCCCGATGCCACATTTTTCAAGCAAAACACGGACCTGAAGTCCGTATAGCCACGGTTCTGTACTAAGTAGCGTCATGACTTGTACTCATAAACGCGTGGACTTTCGTGCCTCTTGGCGATATTTCGGGTCACAGGCACTGGCGTGCGTGCCACAAAGGCATGGTGTTGTTTTATACAGAGGCACACTCGCCCGTGTTTCTGTTTTGAATGCTTCTGTCGACTCGTTCAGATGGAGAGGCACGGCCGGTCAGCCGACAGAGGCATAGGGTTGCATTACGCATAGTCAGAGTCACAGTACCGTGGGTGTATGCTTTTGGTATTTCGAAATGATTGCACTCACTCATTCTGTTCGAGAGGAATGGACGTGAATCCGGCGGACGCAAGTCTGCTTATTAGCCAGAGTCACGTTTGTTCATGCGTGTGTTACGTGCATTTTCTCTGGCAAGTCACTGTGAGGTGCGTGGAGGTGAAGCCCAGTTGGCACTGTGTTACTAATGCAACAGGCACATTCCTGATGTTGTGTATGTAAATGTTTTCCTTGTCAACTCGTTGCTTTGTTGTGGAGAGTCACGGTGCTGCGTTCCATGGAGGCACTGTTTGATATTAGGGGGAGTCACGTTCGTGCCTGCGTGTGTTACGGACATTTTCACTAAGGTGTCACCTGGAGACGCGTGCAAGTTAATTCCTGTATTTGTGTTCGAAATGATTCCGTGGAGACTGTTATTTGGAAATGGTATAATATAGATGACACGCTCGTCTGTGTTTTCATTCAGAATAATTCGGTCAACTCGATCAGATGGAGAGGCACGGGCGTTAATCGCACAAAGGCACAGTTTGGTTCGAAGTCATGGTGAACACCCACTATTTACTCTGTGAGGCACGGAATGGCCTATTCGAGACACGCTCGTGTGGTATATTTTGCGCACGGTCATGGGTCGCAGGAAGGCAAGGCATGGTATCCTGTATTTGTGTTCGAAATGATTCCGTTGAGACTGTTATTTGGAAATGGTATAATATAGAGTCACACTCGTCTGTGTTTGTGTTCAGAATAATTCCGTCGACCCGATCAGATGGAAAGGCACGGGCGTTAATCGCACAAAGGCACAATTTCGTTTGAAGTCATGGTGAACACCCATTGTTTACTCTTTGAGGCACGGAATGGCCTATTCGAGAGATGCTGGTGTGGTATATTCTGCACACAGTCATGGGTTGCAGGAAGGCAAGGCATGGTATCCTATATTTTTGTTCGAAATCATTCCGTTGAGTCGTTCAGAAGAAGAGGCACGGACATGAATGCCATGAGGGCATGGTTTGGTCTGTCGGAGCGTCACGTTTCGTACGTTTTTTTATGGAAACAAAGCGGAATGGGTTTAGATGTTAACGCTAAAAGTTTACTTTGCACAGTTGAGGTGTTTAAAAGCGTAAGCTCCTTGTTTTTAAAAGCCACGGCTTCGTGCTGAGTTGCGTGGCGCTTCTTTTATTAGAAGCACGGACGTGAAGTGAATACAACCACGGTTCTGTACCAGGTAGCGACATGACATGTACACTGGTGATGGCGTGGATGTTCGTGGCAGTGTTAAGGGTCACAGGCATGGGCGTGAAGCGCTAAAAGGCATGCTACTGTATAATATAGAGCCACACTCCCGTGTGTTTGTGTTCCGAATAATTCCGTCGACTCGATCAGACGGAGAGGCACGGGCATTCAGCCCACAAAGGCACTGTCAAGGTTCGTTCCTTGGTTGTTAGGCGCACAGACTCGTGGATGTAGAAGGCATGTTTTTCAAGCCAAGAACGCACATCACGATCCCACGTTTTTCAAGCAAAACGTGGACCTGAAGTCCGTATAGACATGGTTCTGTATTAAGTAGCGTCATGAACGAGTCACCTGGAGTTAGATTTTGATATAAATATCATTTCAAAATAAAAAATGTCGATGGAGAATGGTATGAATTCGACAGTAGGTTCTCTAGAATACAGACAGACGTACACAGTAAGTTAACTGTGTTTGAGATGTTTTCTGTTGAATATGTACGAACCATTGGAAAGAAGTTGAGTCGTTGTGGTGTGGACGAATGCATGGGGAGACGAAATGATAGCACTAGTGTTTCCCAGGCGTGCAGAGTTCGAGGTATTTAAGAGAGATTGGGAGAATTCGAGGCGTCGGTTACTCCATTTGACCATCTCACTGGTGTGCGTATGTTATAAAAAGTTACCTACTCATCAAACACCCCACATCCACAATTCTCCAGAGACAGGCACCTCTTTCTTGCTGGTAGCTCCTTCCTTTCGCCATGGCCAGTAAGAGGGGTTCTGGGTGTTCAAGTAACCAGGCAGCAAGGACAAAAACTGCGGAAAGAAGGGAGAGGTGCCGCCGCTACGCTGTAGCGGCGGCAGGAATATCCTGCCCCGTTACCCAGGTGTCGAACGATCTCTCGCATGGATGCGATTCCTCCCACAAGCGCATTCGCCATGGAGATGATCTCGGCAAGATGACAGTACAGAATTCCTTAGCCAGCGATGACTTGCTCGATGAGCTAATTAAGCAGCACCAGTTCATCGCTCGCTTGGAGAAGTTGCTGCAGCAGAGCAATGCCTCTGTGGAGAAGTCCACTGGTCTCATAGTTCGATCTGTGTCTGAGAATGAGAAGCTTCTCAACGAGCTCGACCAGAAGGATCGGGAGGCCGCCCGCTTGAAGAATCTATATGAGGAGAGCCATGCGTTCGTGCAGAAGCTGCCGGGCGAAGTGGGGCAGCTTATGGATGAGAAGGCTGAGGTCCTCGTCAAGTACAAGAGCCTGGTGGAGGATTCCTTTGCCGCTGTGGAGGAAAGTTATGAGGCGACGAAGAAGGAGATTGAAGATGTGCTCGCCCACCAGCCGATCAAGAACGTTGCTGGAGTGTAGGCAGAGATCTTGTAGCGTGTTTTTCCGTTGCGTTGGGGCATGTGGCCTTTTGTACTGCCATGAATCTGTAAGGCATTTATGCGTTGCATTGTCGTCGGGTTTTTTCGTTTGTTGGTACATGTAGATGAGTAGGCTAAGGTCATGGATGTCGCCTGTTAGCATTAGGAGCACAGTTGTGCTTCCACCAGAGGCACTTTGTTCCCCCGCGGGGAGCACGTTTTGCCGAACCGTGCGTAGTTTTGGTTCAAATGCTTCCGCTTACTCGTTCACTTGGATACGCATGGGCGTCAAGTCTATTGAGTCATGTTTTCCCATTAGGCTGAGTCACGTTAGCCATGCAGTCGCGTCGATGTAGAAGTCACATTTTTCAAGCAAATAACGCACGTCACGGTGCCAAAACATGAAGGTGAAAGCATGGCTGATTTGAGAGACACGAATATGAAAATACGGACCTGAAGTCCATGTAGGGTCATGATTTGTACTCTTAAACTTGTGGACTTTCTGTTTCGAATGCTTCTGTCGACTCATTCAGACGGAGAGGCACGACCGGTCAGCTACAACAGTGAACACCCACTATTCACTGTTTTGACAATAACACGGGCCAGTGTGACTCTGTATATTCTGTGAGGCACACTGAGTGGAAAGGCATAGGCATGGTGTGGCATTATGTAGAGTCATGCTCGTCTGTGTTTGGTTTCAGAATAATTCCGTCAACTCGATCAGATGGAGAGGCACGGGCGTTAATCGCAGAAAGGCACAGTTTGGTTCGAAGTCATGGTGAACACCCACAGTTTACTCTGTGAGGCACGGAATGGACTATTCGAGAGACGCTGGTGTTGTATATTCTTCGCCCGGTCATGGGTCCCAGGAAGGCACGACATGCTATCCTGTATTTGTGTTCGAAATAATTCCGTTGACTCGTTCAGAAGAAGAGGCACGGACATGAATGCCATGAGGGCATGGTTGGGTCTGTCGGAGCGTCACGCTTCGTACGTTTATTATGGAAACAAAGCGGAATGGGTTTAGATGTTAACGCTAAAAGTTTACTTTGCGAGTGGCCGGTTCGACAGTCGAGGTGTTTAAAAGCGTAAGCTCATTGTTTTTAAAAGCCACGGCTTTGTGTTGAGTTGTGTGGCGCTTCTTTTATTAGAAGCACGGGCGTGAAGTGAATACATCCATGGTTCTTTACTAGGCAGCGACATGACTTGTGCACTGATGATGGAGTGGATGTTCGTGGTAGTGTTAAGGGTCACATGCACGGGCGTGCACCGCTAAAAGGCATGCTGCCGTATAATATAGAGCCACACTCCCGTGTGTTTGTGTTCCGAATAATTCCGTCGACTCGATCAGACGGAGAGGCGCGGGTGTTCAGCCCACAAAGGCACCGTCAGGGTTTGTTCCTTGCTTGTTAGGCGCACAGACGCGTGGATGTAGAAGGCACGATTTTCAAGCAAAGAACGCACATCACGATGCCACATTTTTCAAGCAAAACAAGGACCTGAAGTCCGTATAGCCACCGTTCTGTACTAAGTAGCATCATGGCTTGTACTCATAAACGCGTGGACTTTCGTGCCTCTTGGCAATATTTCCGATCACAGGCACGGGCGTGCGTGCCACAAAGGCATGGTGCTGTTTTATACAGAGGCACACTCGCCCATGTTTCTGTTTCGAATGCTTCTGTCGACTCGTTCAGATGGAGAGGCACGGCCGGTCAGCCGACAAAGGCATAGGGTTGCATTACGCACAGTCACAGTCACATTACCATGTGTCTATGCTTTTGGTATTTCGAAATGATTGCACTCACTCATTCTATTCGAGAGGAATGGACGTGAATCCGGCGGAGGCAAGTCTTCTTATTAGCCAGAGTCACATTTGTTTATTTAGTTGGGGCACTCACTCATTCTGTTGGAGAGGAATGGGCGTGAGACTTGCGGAGGCAAGTCTTTTTATTAGCCAGAGTCACGTTCGTTTCTTTAGTTGGGGCAACTCATGGGTGTATGCTTTTGGTATTTCGAAATGATTGCACTCACTCATTCTGTTGGAGAGGAATGGACGTGAGTCCAGCGGAGGTAAGTCTTCTTATTAGCCAGCGTCACGTTCGTTTCTTTAGTTGGGGTAACCCAGCGGAGCGTCACGTTTTGTACGTTTAATATGGAAACAAAGCGGAATGAGTTTAGATGTTGACGCTAAAAGTTTACATTGCGAGTGGTCGATTCGAGATTCGAGTTGTTTAAAAGCGTAAGTTCCTTGTTTTTAAAAGCCATGATTCTGTACTGAGTTGTGTCACGCTTCTTTTATTAGAAGCACGGGGGTGAAGTGAATACAGCCACGGTTCTGTACCAGGTAGTGACATGAGTTGTGTACTAACAATGCCGTGGACGTTCGTTGTACTGTTAAGGGTCACAGTCACGGGCGTGAACCACTAAGAGGCATCATGTCGTATAATATAGAAGCGTGGCCCGGTGTTTATTTTCCGAGTGATTCCGTCGACTCGATCAGAAGGAGAGGCATGGCCGGTCAGCCCACAGAGGCATAAATTTGCATTACGCACATTCACGTTGGTTTTACCCAGCGGAATGGGTTGAGACGCCAACACTTACTGTTGAATCTGTGAGGCACCGAATGGCCTATGTGAGAGACGCTGTTTTGAAAAGCTTGTTTCCTTCTTTTCAAAAGCACATTCACGCTTCTTTTTTGATGTTTCGTATATTACTCGATAGAGGTGTGGACTCGATTAGATGGGAGAGGCACAGGCATGGTGTGGTATTATATAGAGTCACGCTCGTTCGTGTTTGTGTTCCGAATAATTCTGTTGACTCGACCAGATGGAAACCCAGCGGAAAGGCACCATTTGGTATTACCCACAGTCACGTTCGTTTCTTTAATTGCGGAAACCCAGCAGAAAGGGTTCAGATGTGAACACTCACTATTTACTCCGTGGGGCACGAAATGGCTTGTTCGAGAGAAGCTGCTGTGGTGTATTGGCAGGTCCCAGGAAGTGACGGTATGGTATTGCGAAGAGTCATGTTATGTTGTTTTCGTGTTCCAAATGATTCTGTTGAACCGTTCGCAACGGCAGGCACATCCGTGCAGCACGAAGAGTCATTGTTATGGTTTACCAAGAGTCACATTCGTGCGTTTATCACGGAAAACCAACGGTTCGGCGGCCGTCTCTTCATACCTCGGGAGTGAACGCCACGTGGAGTCGCTCCAGAAACCTAACAGTCCGACGGGCATCTCCTCCGTTGACGCCGCTCTGGCTCATCGCCCGAGGCTAGGATCCGGCTATTTAAGGCGAACAGACGGAGTCGCGAAACCCTAGCCACATTCTACTCCTCCCTTCGTTCGCCGCCAGGCCTTCCATTCCTCTTGCTCATCACTATTCACCGACCATCTCCACCATGGCTGGGCAGAAGGAGACTACTCCGGACAGTCGTGCCCTGTCACGGGAGGAGATCCCGGCTCGCGAGGGTTCCTCGTCTGTAAGTTCACCCTGTTTCTGCTTCTCCTTCATTCGTTTTTTCTTTCTTTCGGCTGCTTTGATTTAGTTTGTGAAACATGAATTATTGTGGTCAGCTGACTCCTAATTTGATGCGGGTGTGTCTTGCTGATACTGATTTATAGTCAGTTGGAAGTAGGGTTAGTCTGCGTCATGGTCTTGAATAGAAGTCCCCTGCTGTAGAACTAGGGAGCAGCTGTGGCTCGAAAGAGATGGGAATGGTGAGCGGGGTGGCGACGGGAATGGTGCGTGTTGTTTCAGTTGCAGAGGCTAACAAAACATATGACAAGCTGGTGGAGATCATCCACAGGTGGCAGGAGCTCCGCCAGGAAGCAAGGGAAGATTTGAAGAAGGCGAATGCCAGGATCATAGAAATTACAGTTGAGAAGAACAATCTCCTTGAAGAGCACATCCGGTCGTTGTAGGAATCGGTTGCAGCTGTGAAGCGACATGACGAGAATGTGAAGGCGCTGAGGAAGGATATTGATGAACTGCGTGTGGCGCAAACCAGCAAGAACCGGTTGTTGCAGGAATCGGTCGCAGCTGTGAAGCGACAAGACGAGGATGTGAAGGCGCTCAAGAAGGTGATTGATGAACTACACAAGGATCAAACCAGCAAGAAGGTCGGTGGAGGCTAGGTATACAGCATCGTCCCTGGCTGTTGCGTACATCTGGTGTTGTTAAGCAGTGGACTCTAGTATTGTAATGACGTAATGATGAAGGCGTGTATGTTTGTGGCTTTTTTTTGTTGCAGTGTTTCGGGTCACAGACACGGGCTTGCATCCCACAGATTCATGGTGTAGTTTTATATAGAGTCACGTTCGCCTTTATTTGTGTTCGAAATGATTCTGTTTTCTCGTTGAGAAATATAGGCACGCACGTGAATCCCATGGGGGCATGGTTTCATCTATCCCATAGTCATGTTCGTACGTTTATCATGGAAAGAAAGCAGGATGGGTTTAGATGTTAACGCTAGTTGTTTACTTTGTGAGTGGCTGATTCGAGAGTCGAGTTGTTTAAAAGCGTAAGTTTTTAAAAGCCACGGTTCTGTACTGAGTTACATCATGCTTCTTTTATTAGAAGCATGGGCGTGAAGTGAATATAGGCGCGGATGATGACTTGTGCACTGACGATGGCGTGGACGTTCGTGGCAGTGTTAAGGGTCATAGGCACAGGCGTGAAGCGCTAAAAGGCATGCTGCCGTATAATATAGAGCCACATTCCCGTGTGTTTGAGTTCGAAATGATTCCGTCGACTAGATCAGACGGAGAGGCACGAGCGTTCAGCGCACAAAGGCACCGTCAGGTTCTTTGTTTAATTGGGGAGACCGAACGGAATTGGTTCAGATGTGAACACCCACTATTTACTTTGTTTGCACGGAATGGACTATTCGAGAGACGCTGGTGTGGCATATTCTTAGCACGATCCTGGGTCCCAGGAAGGCACGGCTTGGTATTGTGTAGAGTGACGTTAGTTTGTCATGGTGTTCCAGATGGCGTGGTTTTATATAGAGTCGCATTCGACTACATTTGTATTCGAAATGATTCCGTTTACTCGTTCAGAAGAAGAGGCATGGACATGAATGCCATGAGGGCATGGTTGGGTCTGTCGGAGCGTCACGTTTCGTAAGTTTATTGTTGAAGCAAAGCGAAATGGGTTTAGATGTTAACGCTAAATGTTTTCTTTGCGAGTGGCCGGTTCGAGGGTAGAGGAGTTTAAAAGCGTAATTCCTTGTTTTCAAAAGCTACAGCTCTGTGTTGAGTTGCGTGGCGCTTTTTTTATTAGAAGCACGGGTGTCAAGTGAATACAGCCACGGTTCTGTACCAGGCAGCGACATGATTTGTGTACTAACGATGGCGTGGATGTTCGTGCCAGTGTTAAGGGTCACAACCACGTGCGTGAAGCGTTAAAAGGCATGTTGTGGTATAATATAGAGTCACTTTCCCGTGTGTTTGACTTCCGAATGATTCTGTCGACTCGATCAGACGGAGAGGCACGGGCGTTCAGCCCACAAAGGCACCGTCAGGTTCTTTTTTTAATTGGGGAGTCCCAGCGGAACTGGTTCAGATGTGAACACCCACTATTTACTCTGTGAGGTACAGAATGGCCTATTTGAGAGACACTGGTGTGGTGTATTCTTTGCACGATCATGGGTCCCAGGAAGGCACGGCGTGGCATTGTGTAGAGTGACGTTAGTTTGTCGTGGTGTTTCAAATGATTCTGTTGAAACGTTTGCACTAAAAGGCACAACTATGAAGCCATGACATGCACGGTTATGCGTTGCCCAGTGTCACATTCGTGTGTTGATTGCAGAAACCCCACCATTCGACGGGCGTCGTGTGAACGCCGGGTGGACGCCGCTCCGGAAACCCAAGGGTCCGATGGGCGTTTCCTCCGGTGACGCCACTCTGGAGGAGGTGGAGGTATTTAGTAGAGTGAACGGCACGTGTCGACGTTGCGGAATCCAAAAGGACCGACGGCCGTCTCATCCATCGGTGAAGTGAACGCCGCGTGTCACTGTTCCGGCTCCTCGCCCGAGGTCAAGGAGCAGTTATTTAAGACGAGCGGCGTCCGCCACCACTAGACATCATCCTGCTTCTCCCTCTTACGCCGGCAATCCTAGGAAATCATCCATCTTCCTCTTTTCGTTTGTGACGTTCCCCGCCATGGTTCGGCACAAGATAACTACTTACGCGATGCTTACTCCCGAGCGCCGCTTTCACTTGCAGGAAGACATCCGTTCGAGGTGCGCCGCTCGGGTCACAGCGGGCATGTCTCCAGACTCGCGGGGCCGGAGGATATTGGGGAGGTGGAGGAAGTGGAAGGGGGTGCGTCGGAGCTCATGCAGGGAGTTGATCTAGTGGGGGGAGATGTCATCGAGGAAGAGGAGGGGGTGATCC